>NC_069501.1:867735746-867890746 GCF_027579735.1 Bombina bombina | reverse complement strand
ACTAGTGAAGCTAGGGCATAAATAATAAACGTATAGGAGTTGGGGCATTGTGGTATAATATACAGTACATGTGTATGCAGTTTAAGCTATGTATGTAATATAAAGTTAAATACTATGTGTATGTAAAGTATTTTCATTATTTAAATTAAAGTGTTTTTAACTTTTGGCGTGTTCTTTTTAGGAAGAAGATTACATGGATGAGATATTAATATTCCATAGAAGACAGTGGCTATTTTACTTTACAAAGGTGTGTTTTTTTTAGCTTTGCACTATGTAAAACAAGTTTTTTAGAATTGACGCCTTTTTAAAAATTCTATTTTTATAGCCGTTATAAGTTCACAGTGCACTGAACATATTTGACTTCTAATATAGTGGCCACACAGTAACAAACATGTTATTAATATAGAACACATTTGTTAAAGTCTGGTCACAATATTAGAAGTAAAACACAGTACAGTGTGAACTTATAAAAGCTATAAAAGCTATAAAAATAAAATATTAAAAAAAATGTTTTACATAGAGCAAAGCTGAGAAAACACACTTTCATAAAACAAAAAAGGTGTCTTCAGTGGACTATTATGGGTAAATGTATTAAATGTTGAGCAGACATGATTCGCTATAGTGACTCATGTCCGCTCGATATCGCTAAATGCAGAAAGCATACGCTGATGGCATTTATCACTGCACAAGCATTTCTAGTGAAATGCTTGTGCAATGCTGCCCCCTGCTCCCTGGCAGCCAATCGACCGCGAGCAGGGGCTGTCAATTATTCTGATCATATCGGATTGGGATGATTTCAATCCGCCACCTAAAATGTGGGGGACAGGTTAAGGTGCAGCGTTCTTATGACTGCTGCTTCTTAACTTACGTTTCAGGCAAGCCTGAAATAATGGGCGTAGAATGCAACATCTGCTGCTTCATAAATGTAAAAAGAGAAGAAAATGTCAAAAGTTAAAACATAATTATTATAATAACAAAAACATCTGCATACATATTACAGAATTGTTAGGTATTCTACATATATGTATACTAAAATATATACACAAGTACAATATATCCACAATTCCCCTAGCTCCTATAGGTTTATTATTAAGGAGTTTACAGCTAATATATAGGCAAATAAATTATCTTTCCATGGAAATAACCTGTATTTTAATGGGGAAACATCTTTCATGTTTGATGCACCTTTTCACCCATATTAGTGTTGCCATCTTTATAGTGGTGACTGGTGAGATTAACCCCTTAATGACAACTGACGTACCAGGTACGTCATGCATTAACAACCAGTTAATGACAATAGACGTACCTGGTACGTCAGTTGTCTAACAGAGTGCTGGAAGCGATCGCAATCGCTTCCAGCAGCTCTCAGGGTATTGCAGTGATGCCTCCATATGGAGGCATCCTGCAATACCTTTTTAGAAGACTCCGATGCAGAGAGAGCCACTCTGTGGCCCTCTCTGCACCGGTAGCGATGGTGCCGGTTCGTTGGTGGGTGGGAGCATAACAGGGAGGCGGGTGGGCGGCCCATCGCTACCCGGCATCCGGTTCCTGTAAGTGCAATGTGCACGCCGGGTGCCGGGAGCGTGCGGGGGCGTGCGTGCGCGCGCGCGATTAGCTGGCCACTGACACCAATGAGGAGGGAAGAGGGGGGAAAAAAGATTTTAAAAATATAAATATATAAGGATCTGGGAGGGGGTTGGGGTATTGTGGGGGGCTGCTACACTACAGAAAATATTAATAATTGCAAAAAGAGAAGATACTTTTGTTTTTGGGGGCAAATTGGGTACTGGCAGACTGCTGCCAGTACCCAAGATGGCGGCAAATAGGTAGGGGAGAGTGTTAGAGAGCTAGGGGGGGGGGGATCATGGAGGTTGGGGCTAAGGCAGGGGTCCATCACAGCTAAAACATTTTATTTTTTTTTTATTAAAAAAAAAAAAAAAAGAAAAACTCCTTTTATTTAGTACTGGCAGACTTTCTGCCCGTACTTAAGATGGCGGGGACAATTGTGGGGTTGGGGAGGGAAGAGAGCTGTTTGGGAGGGATCAGGGGGTGGGATGTGTCAGGTGGGAGGCTGATCTCTACCCTAAAGCTAAAATTAACCCTGCAAGCTCCCTACAACCTACCTAATTAACCCCTTCACTGCTGGGCATAATTTACGTGTAGTGCGCAGCAGCATTTAGCGGCCTTCTAATTACCAAAAAGCAATGCCAAAGCCATATATGTCTGCTATTTCTGAACAAAGGGGATCCCAAAGAAGCTTTTACAACAATTTGTGCCATAATAGCACAAGCTGTTTGTAAATACTTTCAGTGAGAAACCTAAAATTGTGAAAAATGAATTTTTTTTTAATTGTTTGCTCGCATTTGGCGGTGAAATAGTGGCATAAAATATATCAAAATGGGCCTAGATCAATACTTGGGGTTGTCTACTACACTACCCTAAAGCTAAAATTAACCATGCAAGCTCCCTACAACCTACCTAATTAACCCCTTAACTGCTGGGCATAATTTACGTGTGGTGCGCAGCAGCATTTAGCGGCCTTCTAATTACCAAAAAGCAACCCCAAAGCCATATAAGTCTGCTATTTCTGAACAAAGGGGATCCCAAAGAAGCATTTACAACCATTTGTGCCTTAATTGCAGAAGCTGTTTGTAAATAATTTCAGTGGGAAACCTAAAGTTTGTGACAAAATTTGTGAAAAAGTGAACTTTTTTTTTATTTGATGACATTTGGCGGTGAAATGGTGGCATGAAATATACCAAAATGGGCCTAGATCAATACTTTGGGTTGTCTTCTAAAAAAAAATATATACATGTCAAGGGATATTCAGGTTTTCCTGACAGATATCAGGGTTCCAATGTAACTAGCGCTCATTTTGAAAAAAGGGGTTTGGAAATAGCAAAGTGCTACTTGTATTTATGGCCCTATAAATTGCAAAAAAAGCAAAGAACGTGTAAACATTGGGTATTTCTAAACTCAGGACAAAATTTAGAAACTATTTAGCATAGGTGTTTTTTGGTGATTGTAGATGTGTAACAGATTTTGGGGGTCAAAGTTAGAAAAAGTGTGTTTTTTTCAATTTTTTCCTCATATTTTATATTTTTTTATAGGAAATTATAAGATATGATGAAAATAATGGTATCTTTAGAAAGTCCATTTAATGGCGAGAAAACTGTATATAATATGTGTGGGTACAGTAAATGAGTAAGAGGAAAATTACAGCTAAACACAAGCACAGCAGAAATGTAAAAATAGCCTTTGTCATTAAGGGTAAGAAAATTGAAAAATGGTCTGGTCATTAAGGGGTTAATCGTAAGAAATCTACTGACTGTACAGTGAAACCTAGTTTGTGTTTCTATTATTTTAACTGCACAGAAACAATATTTATTGTTAGTGAACGACATTCTATGGTTAGCTAGGCTTATAGAGAAAGAGACATCATAACCTACAAAAACAAATTTTATATAATTTTTGCTTTAATCCAATTTACGGAAATTACTATTTGACTTAAATTTCAAGTGACACCATGAAAGACAAGCACAATAAATGTAGCTGCTTTTATATACTGTGTGAATATAAATACAAAGTAAGAGATTTTCTCTCTTCTTGTTCTTTTATCTGGATCTATTGTTGTATATATTTGTCTCCCCCTTGCTCTATTTGTAATAGACAGGTTTATTGTTCTTCTGCTCTGTCCCTGATGTAATTTCTCAAGTGTACAGAATTTAGGATTTTGACATAAATAAATGTCTTCCTTTTCTAGTAACCCCTGCATAAAACTGTATCCTCTGAAGATTTTCTACTTTGTTAAGAAGAACCACTTTAGATGAAAGAGAATGACAGTAACACAAATATTCAGGGAATTTTGATGCCATTCATCTGTTTATAGTACAAATGTGTGGCACATCTCTGTTTTGGTTAAAACAAAGGCAGCTAAACAACTGCTTTCATTATTGCTGGGGTATAATATATAAACAGTAGTTTATTTTCTTATAATTGTTGATATGTTGTTCAATTCATTTTATGCAATAGGTATGAGATTTACAAGCCCATATTTATGAGTGTGAGTAAGACCTTGAGACTATTAACAAGGTGACAAAAATCTCACTGGTGGTTGCAGACTGCAGCTAAATGATATAGACAGACAGATGATTAAAGAAAAAGCAGCAAACAGCCATTATATCAGAAGCTTGAATCAGGAGTAGCTGGTGTAATTATTTATAGTGCAGACACTGAGTCTGCATCTGCTTTTCATAATGTTCATTTTTGACACAACTCCCTCTCTATCAATTAACAGTGGCCCCTGGGTATAGGTTAGTGTTTCTATCAGGAATAGATACCAGATAGATACCAATGTCTTTTTTTAAGTATTATATTATATCTTATGAACATTTCAGCATGCCTCTGGTTATTTAGTAAAGCCCAGACGTGGTCATTATCTGTAAATATAAATATAAATATATACACGTTTTGCAGAGAAAAAAAAGAAAAAATGTTACACAACCAGCTCCAATCCACAGTTATAATGTAGGAGATGCAAGTTAGTGAATAAAAGAGATGGAGCGCATACACTTTCACTAAAACGCTATAAGTTACAATGTTCCATGAACTGAGCCATATATGTAGTACAGCCTGAAATCACAGAGAGACCATAACAATACCAAAGGACGGTTACTCACCACCCCAGGTAGAAGGGACAGTCTGACAAGCAGGATCGTGCACAAAACAGCCGGCGTTAGTCTTCAGTATGCGCTCCAGACCCGGGCTCCAATGCACTTCCGGGTATCACGTGTTGCAATCCTCCAATAGCGTTCCAGTGATCCGTCTCCCAAAGCGTCACTATAGAGTGAACTGATCCACAGCACAACACAGCTGAGAGGTGCCCAGAAGCCGGTCAGGGAAAGTAGATAGCTTGAATTGCAGAAAGAAAAAGCCGGCACTTCTCCCAGGATGAATGATAAAACGATCTTTATTTCATATACATTAAAATAAGTAAGAATGCAAAGCTAGAAAGTATGCCTTACATGTTTCGGCTAGTGCAGCCTTAATCATAAGCATACTCCCAGGTAAAATTGCTAAAATAAATAGTGCTTGCTCTTCACTTATTGGTTGAATGAAACATGTGACTAAAGTTACCAGGATGTACCTGTAGGTAGACATTTAAGGTGGAATTAATTCAATGTTAGATAACTGACCAATGACTATCATGTCAGATTAAATAGCAGTAAAAAATGGAAGTGCATTTAATAGATAGTTGCACTTTCTCATCAGGTAGGGAAAACGTATTAAAGAAAAGAGAGACTATTTGAATCTTTAAGTTGGGGACTTTGCTGCCAAAAGGGATGAATAGAGATCTAGATTGGACCTTTTTTTTTTTATATATTAGAAAACCTCTTAGGATTTTCCAGATTCTGTTAAATGGATAGTACTCCTCTAAGTTTTTTAAGTTTTAATGTATATGAAATAAAGATCGTTTTTATCATTCATCCTGGGAGAAGTGCCGGCTTTTTCTTTCTGCAATTCAAGCTATCTACTTTCCCTGACCGGCTTCTGGGCACCTCTCAGCTGTGTTGTGCTGTGGATCAGTTCACTCTATAGTGACGCTTTGGGAGACGGATCACTGGAACGCTATTGGAGGATTGCAACACGTGATACCCGGAAGTGCATTGGAGCCCGGGTCTGGAGCGCATACTGAAGACTAACGCCGGCTGTTTTGTGCACGATCCTGCTTGTCAGACTGTCCCTTCTACCTGGGGTGGTGAGTAACCGTCCTTTGGTATTGTTATGGTCTCTCTGTGATTTCAGGCTGTACTACATATATGGCTCAGTTCATGGAACATTGTAACTTATAGCGTTTTAGTGAAAGTGTATGCGCTCCATCTCTTTTATTCACTAACTTGCATCTCCTACATTATAACTGTGGATTGGAGCTGGTTGTGTAACATTTTTTCTTTTTTTTCTCTGCAAAACGAATGTTTTTCATGCCCATGGGAGTGTGATATATGTGCCACAACCTTTTGCTCACACAATTGTTATTTGGACTAGCATTTATTCTCTCCATTACATCCACAAATTACAATTGGATCTTTTTCATACCGGATTAACCTTGGGCTAATTTGACATTTGGAATAATATTCATTATAACTCTGTGTGACCCAGTCTCTCCTTCATATAACCTGGACATTCAAATAGCTTTACAAGTGACCCTGCCTTTTTTGTTATATAGTAAAGTGACTGCCTGCAATATATACAATGACTGAAGTGGTTGACAATATGGTGGACACAGATGATTTTTATTCTTTAACCTCTATTGACAACCTAGACACTCTGGAACAGGATTTTGAGAACATTTTCTCTGAAATAAATCTAGTCAATCCGTTAGGAGACAAGTTCCTACAGATGGAAAACCTTATGACAAGGGAAACAAGACTCAAATGGGACAAATGGACAATAGAACGATATATTAATCTCAAAATAATTCCCAGGGGTCTGAGAATAAGGAAATTTCCATCTTTTGTTGTAGAGGATAGTGACTTTATTAACCGTTGGAACACCTGTCTGAGTGAATGTTCATTTAAACTTATGTTCTTGATTATAGAGTTTAAGGATAAACAACTGCTAAAAGTCAGAGAAGATATTTCATTGTTGCAAACAGAGTTAGATTTACACACTTCAGAAACCAAGTATAAAGAGTTTGACAGTTTACTTAAAATACTATTGCTAACTTCAAGAAAGAGCTGACTTTAACTTAACATAACAAATACTTGCGAGATCAGGCAGATTACAATACTGGCAAAGTTTACACTTGGCAACAACAAAAAAAAACCAGAGGTAGATCTAGGAGTAGGGGTCCCAGACAATATAGAAACAGAAGTTTTGACAGCAACACCAGTAATGAATCAGGTTCAGGTGAAGACATTGTCTCAGAGGCAAATACTAGCAACACGAATAAACCTAAGTCCATATTAAAAAATCCCCCTAAAAAAACAGTAGAATTCACTATCCCCTCCACAGGTGAACAAACAACCTCTAAATCTACAGCTAATCACACAAAAAATAAGTATTCAATGACAAATACAACTATTGATCCTCCAGTATCTGAATTCTCTGAAATTGAGCAGGTTTTTCAGAACCCTCCAGTGAATCCCGCAAGAGGACGAGGAGGGGGGGTACAAAGAGGAGGCGCAGTACAAAACCAAACCAGATACCAACTGAGGAGGGGTCGGGGACAAAACAAATATGTGATGTAGGAGGTGTTGACAAAACTTATAACAATGTGATTAATCTCAGCAGCTACATTCTCAGTGATGAGGAAAGTAAAGTTTTGGAATTAGGTCTGGGCTTTGTACCCACATCTAAATTTAATCTATTCCAAACGTTGGTCGATGTAAATAAGATGATAAGACAATTTACTTTGAAAAAACATTTCATCTCTTCCCCAGAAAGTGAAACTGTGAATATATCTGACAATGGTGTCCCTTTAAGGGAAAGTCTCCAGATGGAAGATTTCACCTTTTCAGAATTATCAGATGTTCAGAGTTTGATCACCTTGGATTATGAGAGTAATACTCTGGAGGGAATGATTAACTCACATACAGGGTTTAAACCAAAATCAGTATTCTACCCAATACACACAAGAGGTGAAATTCTGGTCAACTTTCAAAAAAGAGTTGAAAGAGATTTGATACATCTGTCTCTTAATCCAGAAAAAGGTCACAATAATTTATCAGCCAAAGAGAGAATGGCCATTGAATCACTAAAGAATAATCCTGACTTGGTAATCAAAATGGCTGACAAGGGCGGTAGTGTAGTGGTTTGGCAAAAATCATCCTATGTTAAAGAAATTTTGAGACAACTAGAAAACACAGATGATTATACTGTACTTAGCCATAATCCCACTACCGCCTTCAAAACACAGCTTAAGACACTCCTTGATAAAGGTCTCACGGCTGGTCATTTAGATCAGGAAACCTTTAAATTCCTTTTTGTTCAACAACCCGTTGTTCCCATCTTCCATGTACTCCCAAAGGTACACAAGTCCTTGGAAGATGTAAAGGGCCAACCAATAGTGTCTGGAATAGGCTCATTATGTGAGAAGTTGTCAGAATGGCTGGACTGCATCTTACAGCCTTTAGTTTTGACACTCCCCAGTTATTTAAGAGACACGAAAACAAGTCTTACAAAAGTTTGAGAATTTCCAGTATGAGCCTAATAACCACTGGCTTACGATAGACGTGGTTTCCCTTTATTCCTCTATCCCACATTGTGTGGGTTTAAGAGCGATCAAATATTTTTTGGAGAACAACACTAATTATACTCCCATTTTCATTGATTATCTAGTCGAGGTTACTGAGTTTCTTTTGACTCATAATTATTTTACATTTCAAGACTCCTATTATCTCCAGGTACGTGGAACTGCAATGGGGGCAAAATTTGCCCCCTCATTTGCGAATTTAACCATGGGCTGGTGGGAATCTTTGTTTCTTTTTGGAGAACGTAACATTTTTAGTCCGAACATACGCACATATCATCGTTATATAGACGATTTGCTGTTGGTATGGTCTGGGAATGACTGTCTGATAAAAGAGTTCATGGATTATCTTAATGACAACCCATGTAGCCTACGCTTTACTCACGAGTACAGCAGACACAGTATCAATTTTCTGGACATTACCTTATCATTTAATTATGATACCAGCAAAGTAGAAACCACCATGTACAGAAAACCCATTTCGGGTAACACTCTGTTACATGGGTCCAGTAACCATCCCAAACATGTTCCTTATTCTATAATTAAGGGACAGTTACTCAGGGCCAAAAGAAACTGTACCAATCCATCGGATTTTGAACATCAAAGTTCAGAACTGACTAAAAGATTCCTCGAAAGGGGATATAATAAAAGACTGATTCAAAAGGCAAAAGCAGAAATTGAGACAATTGACCGTAAATCTCTACTGAGTGAAAGAAAAAGAGACAAAAAATCTCAATTTTCTACAGATAAAGTCAACTTTGTGACCCAATACTCCTCTGATTATCATAGAATTTGTGAAGTGATTAAAAAACATTTACCCATGCTTTCAGCGGATGACAGATTACAGCATGTAGTGCAAAAAGGTTGCAATTTCTCTTACAGAAAAGGAGTAACCTTGGGTAATATTCTGTCACCCAGCGAGTTAAAAAGTGATAAATTGAAAAGTTCCTGGTTACAGGTGACAGGAATGCACAGATGTGGTTATGGCCAGTGTATTCCATGCAGTTTTGGACATATGTCAAAAACTTTTTCATCATACACCAATGGAAAGACTTATCAACTAGATACATGTGTTAACTGCAGGTCCAAATACGCAGTATACATGATCTGGTGTACATGCAATAAGAAACAATATATTGGGTGTAGAATCCGAGAGGTCAGAGAGAGAATTAGGCAACACCTCTCTGACATTAAAAGGAAAGATGAATGTTCTGAATTAGCAAACCATTTCATTCGGGAACACAATAGTGACAATAAAACACTGAAATGGATGGTAATTGAAGCTGTCAGATTGCCCAAACGTGGGGGCAACATTGGTAAATTACTCCTGAAACGTGAGGCATTCTGGATTTTCCATTTAGACACCAGAATCCCTAAGGGTTATAACTCAATTTTTGATCTAATCAATTTTTGGGAATAATGTTTTCTATCACAGCATTGCAATCATTGCAATGTAGTGTTACTAATATTTACTTGATTGTGAACTTTGAACCTCCATCAAACGAATGTAGTTGCATTAATATTTCTATTTGTCCATTGACTTCCAATGGCTTCATAGGTATGAAAGTGTAGTGATATTTATAATGTTATATTTCCACAACTATGTATTATTAGTTATCACAGCCTTTAAGCTCATAAAATCGTGTGCAAATAAATTCATTGGATTGAGTGCTCTTCTATATTATACACATTGTGGTAGGATTGTCACCTCCTCTTACAAAACATCTAATACATCTAGTATACATTATTACTTTCATTGTGGCAATTACATATGACCTTAATGCTAAAACTTTACCTATAAGGAATATTATTGTTTGGTCTTTTTCTTCAATACAATTTATTTACCTTTTTAGCAACACATGTCTTTGCACTATAGAAAACAGCCCAAAGTCCAGCACCCTTAAATGCCCAATGCACGCTGCAGGGTTCCTGCAAACCCCCAAATGGATACAAACAAAAGATGCAGCAGCATAAGTATTTTACCAATTTATTATGGCACAAAAAAAGTCCACAATGTTTCGGGTGTTACCTTTTAATTATGTAAATACATAATGGCACTTGAGTCTGTCCTTATATACCTTTATACAGGTGTAACCAAATAGTAATTGACAACTTGTTAGTAAATTACAACTCCTCAATAATGTTAGACCCTCTAGTGGTTATTTCATGTCATTACAACCTTGAATTTACATTTTTTCATTATCCTTCAACAAATGGTATAAAAAGAACAAAGTGCACAAAAAATCACTTAAAAACAGATTTAAAATCATGGAAGGCAGATATAATCACAAATCACATCAAACTTAGAGGAGTACTATCCATTTAACAGAATCTGGAAAATCCTAAGAGGTTTTCTAATAAAAAAAAAAAAAAAAAAGGGTCCAATCTAGATCTCTATTCATCCCTTTTGGCAGCAAAGTCCCCAACTTAAAGATTCAAATAGTCTCTCTTTTCTTTAATACGTTTTCCCTACCTGATGAGAAAGTGCAACTATCTATTAAATGCACTTCCATTTTTTACTGCTATTTAATCTGACATGATAGTCATTGGTCAGTTATCTAACATTGAATTAATTCCACCTTAAATGTCTACCTACAGGTACATCCTGGTAACTTTAGTCACATGTTTCATTCAACCAATAAGTGAAGAGCAAGCACTATTTATTTTAGCAATTTTACCTGGGAGTATGCTTATGATTAAGGCTGCACTAGCCGAAACATGTAAGGCATACTTTCTAGCTTTGCATTGTTTCTTACTTATTTTAATGTATATGAAATAAAGATCGTTTTTATCATTCATCCTGGGAGAAGTGCCGGCTTTTTCTTTCTGCAATTCAAGATATATATATATATTTTCAAATAACTTAATTTCTTGCTGGACAATTTTATCATTTTAGATAGGTTTACCTCTACTCCAATGAATTTGATTTGCCTTATTATATTTAGTAATTGATGTCATCCCTTAATTAAACGTATTCCTCCAACAAATGTTGATGCAAATGTATATTGAAAGTTACTTTCCTTGTTTGCTTAACATTGCATATTTTTTCAGATAATGGAAATCATATAATGTTTTTATTTTATATATATTTATATCTGCTTTTGTTATTATACCATGGAATGTATTGGGATGCACTGGTTAACTGCCTCTGTTATACAGTTGAGCTAAGTAATATTTAGTAAAATGTTGCTGAAACAATATAGGAACTGCGGACACTCTAGAGGCTCTTTGTGAAGTTCACCCATTAAAGGGACAGTAAAGTCATAATTAGACATTCATGATTTAGACAGAACATACAATTTTAAACATCTTTCAAATGTACTGCTTTTACTTAATTTGCTTGCTTCTCTTGTTATCTATTGCTGGAAGGTTTGTCTAGAAAAGCTCAGGAGCAGCAAAGAACTGAGGTTCTAGTGCTTATATATACCGATTGTCATTGGTTTACCCATGTGTTCCGTTAAAAACCAGTAGTGCATTGCTGCTTCTTCAATAAATGATACCAAAAGAATGAAGAAAACTGGAAAGCTGTTTAAAATGATATGTTCTACCTATATCATGATCATGTAGTCTGTGTGCATAACTTTCATATGTATGGACAATTTTTATTATAATAGAAAGGCTACAAGGTACTGTGCAATAATCATAATATGCATGATAAAAAAGTGGTGTGCAACTTTGAAAACCATGTGGATATATTGCAAAATTAACATTGTAGTATGTGGCTTCCTAGGTAGTAAAAGGGACAGGAAACCCCAAAAATTGTCTTTTGTGATTCAGATAGAACATACACGTTTAATCAACTTTTCGTTTTACTTCTATTACCAAATTTGATTTATTCTCTTTTTATCCTTTGCTGAAGAAACATTGGCAGCTATCTTAACACATCTAGGTCTAGATTACGAGTGGAGCACAAATTAGCGTTCACGCTTGTGCGTTAAGTTCGCTAGATGTAGGCTTTTTGCGTGTGTCGGGTTGAGCTCGTATTATGTGTTGAAAGTAAAAAGTTTGCGCTTGAGTGCTAACCTGACGTGCACAAAAAGATTACTATTGTGACCAAGTTAATGCATTCCCCCATAGACTTCAATGGAATGTGAAAAGCGGGGGGTTTAACCAAGTGCGCTAACCGGACATGAAATATAACTGTTTCACATTCCAATGTTCTTTACATAGCAGAATATGTTCTATTTATTCTTAAATAAATATTTCTCTATATATGATAGTTTATATATATATATATATATATATATATATATATATATATGTGTGTGTGTGTGTGTGTATTCTTTTTCAACAAGGGATTCTAAGAGTACAAAGCAAATTTGAAAATATAAGTTAACTTTAAAGTGTCTTACAATTACATGCTCTATCTGAATCCTGCAACTTTAATTTTGACTTTCCTATGCTTTAATTGCTAACAACGGCTCAAAGCCGTCGCTAGCACTCACCTACCTTGAGGGCAATCTGGGGGCTCCCATCAACTCCCACCCTGGCGATCGGTCCTGTATAGTGGCAGGCATTGCTGGGGCTTCCCGTTACATGCGGTGACTACATACGCAATGACGTGATGACGTCACCACACAACTTTAATTAAAAATTACATTTGACAAGATAGGGAAAGGGGGCATACTGCTTAGAAGCCTGTTTCTCAGGCATCTAAGCAGCTACAGACTCCCAAGACCCGCCGTTGGAAAGGTAATCACCTAACCTTTCCAATGGTATAAATATATATATATATATATATATATATATATATATAAAAAATATATTAAAAAACAAAAATAAATAATCTAGTTTATCACTCAAAGGGTTAAGAATAAATTAAAGGGCCACTAGACTTAGTGTAATTATACAATAATGCCCCACTTTATTTTTGCATTTAAGCTAGGCTTAACTTATTATTGGTACATGAGTGAATACTAATAGGATAACTGGGTTTAAATAGAAATGTTCCTATTGTGTGACAGTACGAGGTATATGAAGTTACAATATGCTTAATTATGCCCCTTAATTGTGAAAAGCTGTCATAATGTTACGGTATTAAAGGGACAGTCTACTACAAAATAGTTTTTCCCCTAATGTGTTTCAAATTACTTTTTTTACCAGCTGCAGAGTATAAAATGTATGAGATTTGCTTTTTTTAAGGCTTATTTGTGTATATGAATTAGCTGATTTTGTGTTTTGAAGCAACAACCTAATAAAATGCGTTGAGATTGTAGGTATAATCAGCTCTCATTACTTTATCACATTGTGTTACATATACCTGCTTCTTTTTCTTATATCTGTCCATAAACCAATCACCAATACTTGGAGAGAACAATGGAAAATTAACATTGTATTACTTTATCTCTTCTATAACCCACTGGGAGTGTAATTTCTTCTACTGGCTGTGTTAACACAGCTTGGCCTTGAGGCCAAAAACTTTCAGGATGGGTGGGGATACCACAGGCTAAATAAACAATTTCAAATGCCAATATAAGGGTAATGGAAATACTTCTGCATATTGAGGCTACTAGCTCTAAAGTAACTGTGACAGGTCAAGACTTCATTAAATACATTAAGTATCATTGTGTTACATAACAAAAAGAAAGAAAGAAAATGGACAATTAATTTCATTTTTTGTCTTGCGTTACAGTTAACCAGATCTCTGAAGTTGTGCTATACGGACGGGCGTTAAATTAAATTGCACTCACGTGGACTCATTTATTTTCAACTTGTAATATGCGCACTACCTCTGAAGTAGGCAAAGAGCAGTGATGCTCAACAGTTAACGTGGCACTTGTAATTATTATTATCATTTATTTGTATAGCACCACCAAATTCGGTAGCACTGGGTACAATGATAGGGGTATACAATGACAAGGATTTGTGATAAAATACATACCATAACAAAACTAAACAAATCTAGTACAGGAGGAAAAGGGCCCTGCACCGGAGAGCTTACAGTATACAGGTTTAGGGTGCAGAGACATAAGGTTGGGGTAGCTAGTCACATCTCTGAATAGGTGGGTTTTCAAGGAGCGTCTGAAGCTATACAAGGTTGGAGACAGTCTTATGGAGTGGGCTAGAGAGTTCCAGAGGACAGGAGCAGCACGTGAGAAGTCTTGGAGACAGAAGTGAGACGTAGAGATAACAGTAGTGGAGAGACGTAGGTCAGAGGTTAATCGAAGAGGAGGGGATTGGGAATATTTCACGATGAGAGCGGAAATATAGTTGGGAGTTAGACTGTTAAGTGATTTGTAAGTTAGGGTTAATACTTTAAATCATATACTGTAGTGTATGGGGACCCAGTGTAGTGGCAGAGAGTAGCAGCTGATGTAGATCGGCTACTTAGGTGGATGAGTCTAGCAGAAACATTCATAATAGATTGGAGGGAGGAGAGGCTGTGTTTTGGAAGGCCAGTTAGAAGTAGATTGCAATAATCAATGCCTGACAAAATGAGGGAATTAATTAGTATTTTTGTAGTTTTTTGAGTAAGGAAGGGACGAATTCTGGAAATGTTGCGTAGGTGTGAACGGCAGGATTTGGTAAGCGCTTGTATATGTGGGTTGAATGTGAGTTTTGAGTCAAGTGTGACCCTTAGACAGCAAATCTGGGGTGAGGTGTTGAGAATAGAGTCTCCAACCATCAGAGAAATATCAGGTATTGGATGTTTTGAAAAGAGGGGAATAAGGAGTAGCTCAGTTTTGGTCAAATTGAGTTGGAGGTAGTGTGAATACATCCAAGAGGAAATTACAGCGAGGAAGTTGGAAATCTGGTTGAGTAAAGAGGTAGAGATATCAGGAGAGGAAAGATAGATTTGGGTATCATCAGCTATGTGGCACTGGAATCCAAAGGAGGCTAAAAGTTTTCCAAGGGAGGATGTATAGAGAGAAAACAGCAAGCATAGAAGTTAGAGGCAGCAGGCATGTTAGGATTATCAATGGATATGTTGAAGTCCCCTAAGATGAGAGAAGGGACATTACAAGAGAGAAAATGTGGAAGCCAGGTAATAAAGCCCTTAATTAGGTGAGTGCCGATAGGCAACATATCCACCCGTGTTTGAGGCGAGGAAGGGAGCATTCTCATTTAACATTGCACAAGAAAGTGTTTGTGTAGCCCTCTACCTGCACAAGTAGCCAATCAGTCCAAACAAAACATTCCAGGATGATTTTAAGTCCATCATCTTTGGGGTGTGTAAGAGGTTAAAAGCACAGTAAAGTCAGAATTTGACTTTAAATGATTCAGATCATACCATTTTAAACAATTTTTGTTTTTACTTCTATTATCAAATTTGCTTCATTCTCTTGGTATCCTTTGCTGAATGATGAGTGATGCACCCCTGGGAACAATCTGAGCACATTGGGTGAGCACATATATACTTCTTACCATTGGCTTAGTAATGTGTTCAGCTAGCTTCCAGTAGTGCATTGCTGTTCATTCAATAAAAGATGCCAAGCGTATAAAGCAGGGTTTCATGTTCCTTTAATTCTAGAAAAAAACATCAACTCATGGCAACATAATCTATTTCCACACCAAAAGCAATTAACAAACATTGTTCATAAAACGAGCATGAATATTTTATTTATTTATTTTTTCAGATATTCAGATTTATATTTTGAGATATAGAACTGTTTTTACAGAAGAGTCATTGAAAGTAAATAGAATGACATTTGAATGGCAGTTGATGTTCAACCTCATAGATTCTTGATGCCCTCTGCTGTCAAATTTTCTGTTTAAATGCAGTTATCTCTTGGGCTAATTTGTGCATTGCCTTTTTAGTACCTATCAAGTTTGGATGTTGTTCTTTAGCATGGAATAGATTAACCTGCTTCAAAAGACAGATTTTTATACTTTGTAAGTATAATAGATTTGTATAGGTTGAACTCGATGGATTTTAGTCTTTTTTCAACCTTATTTACTATGTTACATTTACTGTTTAAATATAATAAATGAAAATGTGCAATTTAATTAAAATCAGATAATTACCTTGTTACTTATCTGCATGTAACTAACATAACAAATTAACCTCTTCCCGCCATTAGGACGTTCAATGCCGTCCTAACTGCAATGGGCTTTAGCTCCATTAGGACAACATGGAAAGTCCTAGCCATTTGGCTGTCCTAAAGCTATAGCCGCTTCCCAAATGGGATTGCGGCATGGAGGGCGTGCTTTGCATCATACGCACTTCCACCCTGACCCGATCCCATCATTGAAATCATGTGATCGCATGTGAATCATGTGATTTCAATTTTTGCTCCAATGTAGACAAATAAATCCCGGACACATCCAGTTGAGAAGCTGGTTTAAACTGAGTATCTAAACAGTTTTACAAACATATGCAAATTAAATTAGGAGCTAATGTTTTTTAGAGATAAACATATGTCAGTTTAGTTTTACTCTTTATATATAAATAGATATAGTTGATATTAAAAATGTATAAATTACCTTTTGTTAATGCTTCATAATAGAAAAATATCCTTAGTTGAGCAAATTATAAAAGGGATAGTCAAGTCCAAAATAAACTTTCATGATTCAAATAGGGAATGTAATTTTAAACAACTTTCCAATTTACTTTTATCATCATTTTTGCTTTGTTATCTTGGTATTCTTAGTTGAAAGCTAAGCTTAGGTAGGCTCATATGCTAATTTCTTAGACCATGAAGGCTGCCTCTTATCTGAATACATTTTGACAGTTTTTCACCACTAGAGGGCATTAGTTCATGTATGTCTTATAGATAACATTAAGCTCACGCACATGAAGTTACCTAGGAGTCAACACTGATTGGCTAAAATGCAAGTCTGTCAAAAGAACTGAAATAAGGGGGCAGTTTGCAGAGGCATAGATACAAGGTAACCACAGATTTAAAAAGTGTATTAATATAACTGTGTTGGTTATGCAAAATTAGGGAACGGGTAATAAAAGGTTTATCTATCTTTTTAAACAACAAACATTCTGATGTTGACTGTCCCTTTAATTGCAAACACCCAAAACTATTATTTTGTATTTCTGTTTACTGTGAGTAAACATGAAATATAGTTGAAAATATCGTTTTTACAAAGCACAATTCCCAAGAACATTTAAATCAAAAGATAGATATATTTGTAAAAGAAAATTCACACTTCAACCTTAAACATTTGCATTGTATCTGGGAAAGTATGGTAACTAACCAGGCTTGGATATGAAGTTAGAATTAGGATAGATTTGGGAGAGAATGCTTTGCAAGTTATGTCCCTCTAACAGGTCAGAAATAAAGTTATAGCAGCTTTTTGCAACCGGGGAGAGGACATAATGCTACCCTCTGTTGCACTGAATCTGGATCTTCTCTTTATGGAATACTGTATGTGTCTAAACAAAGAAGTACTTATTTACTATTGTATTAAGTTAGAGCAATATTCCTCTTTAAACAACAAAAGAATACTGATGAAGTGTAAGGATACAGAATAGGGGTTAGTGCAATTATATTTACATGTGCATCATTGCACTATTTTACTATTATTTTCCCATCACTTACTCTATGCAAGCAAACTTACTTCTCCTCACTGATATCCTCTCTGTCTTCAAACACATATCTTCTACCTCTTACGCACACACACACCTTCTCTACTATTCCTCTTACTCCACCCAGCCTCATAGCCAGTATCCCTACATGTCACTTTCAGGCAAATATAAGCTCCTTTAGACAAGGTCTGCTCTCAAAAATACAGCAATCATTCCCCATATCTTTGCCACCTGTCACAGAAGATTTGCCCTCACACTATTGCTTAATAACTGATCCTATTTCATCATAACATATTCCTTTTAAAACATCTAAACTAAACCCAGCATTTACCCATCTTTTCAACTTTGCTTTAATCACAGACACAATTCCATCCATCTTGAAGTACACATTTGTGACACCAATTTTCAAAAAGGTTTCCCTTTCCCAGCTCTCAGTAATTACTATACAATTTCTCAAATTCCTTTTACCTCTAATCTACTCAAATTACTAGTTTACAAAATGTCATGGGCTTTCTATCCTCCAGCCCCCAGCATGGCTTAAGGGAGAGTAAAGTAAAAAATAAACTTGCATGATTCAGATAGGGAATGCAATTTTAAACAACTTATTTACTCTTACTCTTATTTTAAACAGCAATTTACTCTTATCAGTAAATTAGCTTTGTTCTCTTGGAATTCTTTATTGAAGGCTAAACCTAGGTAGGTTCATATGCTTATTTCTAAGCCCTTTAGGGCTGCCTCTTATCTCAGTGCTTTCTATTAGCTTTACAGAGCTAGACAGTGCTAGTTCATTTGTGTCATATAGATAACAGTGCTTACTCCCGTGGAGTTATTCAGAAGTCAGCACTAATTGGCTGAAATGCAAGTTTGTAAAAAGCACTGAGATAAGGGGGCAGTCTAAAGAGATTTAGATACAAGGTAATCACAGAGGTAAAAGTGTATTAATATAACGGTGTTGGTTATGCAAAACTGGGGAATGGGAAATAAAGGGATTATCTATCCTTTTAAACAATATTTTTTTTTTTAAAGAATACTGTCCCATTATGGGATGAAAAAAATGTTAACAAATTTTCCATATAGCTCTTTAAAAATACCGAATTGCTATTCATAAATAAATAATGGTATTAAGAACAAATCTGGAGAAGTAGCTAATTTAACAGAGAAGAATGTAATTACCTATAATGTTTATGCCAGGACTGCTTGATTATTATATAACTATGTGCTCAGTGATGCCCTACACAACCTGAGATATCTGCACAAGTAGATACAGACACATGAAAAGTCTTGTGTTCATTCTGATCAAGGGTCTGCTGCAGATAAATGATGGAAAGATATTATTTTCTTGACTCTTTACAGTTTGGAAAGAGTTGCCTACAAAGCTTTGTTGTTAATGTCTTTAGAAAATGGCTTATCAATAAAGTTAGTCTTAAATATACATATTTTAAGATAGTGGAAAGCCATTCAGAAAACAATAAAAAGTAGAGGGTTTGTAGATTTTTGTGTAGAGCAGAGGAAGCCAAACAAGCAAGAGCAGGGGGGCACAATAGTGAGTCTTTAAAAAAGATATTATTCACTACGTTATATGGTAGCATCACTCACACCAAAGAAGTTGTGAATAGACTGTAGTCTAGGGTAATCAACAATCAAAAATAGCAGATAAATCAGTGAGAAGAGGTAGTGAGAATTATCTGTTGGCTTTAGCAGTGAACAGGTCATTTATTACTTACTTAAAGGGACATTATACACTAGATTTTTCTCTGCATATATGTTTTGTAGATGATACATTTACAGTATATAGCCCTTACAGCTTTTTTTTTTTAAAGTATAGTTTTGCTTATTTTTAAATAACAGTGCACTGATTTTTAGATTCCTAACCAAGTCCCAAAGTTTTAGGAGAATACTGATGTATACCTACTTCAACTTGCTCCTGTTTGCGTAAAGAGTCTTTTCATATGCAGAGGAAGGGGCAGGGGGGCGTGTCTGTTTTTTTTATATAGAACCAATTTGCAGTGGGTGTTTCAGTAACCTTTTCAAAAGTGCTAAACTGTGAGCTTCTAAGTAAGTTTTTTTAATGGTGTTATACTGGATTTTTAGATCAGCATCTGTGCATATTATTCTTTATTGTAGTGTCTATTACATGCAGTTATATGAAAATTGGTGTATACTGTCCCTTTAAAGGGACAGTAAAGACAATGTTACATTGTCATGATTCAGATAGAATGTAAAATTTTAAACAACTTTTTATTTGCTTTTGTCATCTAATTTGCTTCATTCTCTTGGTATCCTTTGTTACAAAATGCATACCTGGGTAGGCTCTGAAGAAACAATACACAACTGGGAGCTCGCTGCTGATTGGTGGCTGAAAATATATGCCTCTTGTCATTGGCTCACAAGATGTGTTCAGCTACCTCACAGTAGTGCATTGCTGCTCCATCAACAAAGGATAATAAGGGAATGAAGCTAATTTGATAATAGAAGTAAATTGAAAAGCTGTATAATATTGTATGTTCGATCTTAAACATGAAAGATTTTCTTGGAGTTTCATGCCCCTTTAAAGGGACACTAAACCCCAAATTTTTATTTCATTATTCGGATAGAGAAAATAATTTTAAAAAACATTCCAATTTACTTCTATTATCTAATTTGCTTATTTTATTTTAGATATCCTTTGTTGAAGAAATAGCAATGCACATTGCGGAGCCAATCACACAAGGCATCTATGTGCAGCCACCAATCAGAAGCTACTGAGCCTATCTAGATATGCTTTTCAGCAAAGAATATCAAGAGAATAAAGCAAATTAGATCATAGAAGTAAATGGGAAAGTTGTTTAAAATTGCATTCTCTTTCTAAATCATGAAATAAAAAAAATTGGGTTTCATGTCCCTTTAAGTGTAACTTTCAAATAAATACGCAGTGCTTTTTTGTAACAAGAGTTATGAACATTGCAAACTGTATTCATTATTCAGGCTAATTTTGTTCAAGGCAATAAAAATATTTATCCATAATTTTATATATTATTTTACTTATAGCTCTTTCTTCTTTTTTGATAACATTACCAGTGGCCTTGATTTCTCACACACATTTAAGAATCAACAGTGTTTAGCAAAATCAATGTAAATTTAGAGTCACAAAATATGTGTCATACTTCCTACGTTTTAGGGATAAATATAAATTTCAATAACACATTATGAAAGCCTATTTACAAGTCCCTCTCCTGAAAAAAAAGTTCAATTTCCTTATAGCGTCATTGTAAGCAGTAGACAATTGTGGTTTGAACTGAATTTTAATGGAAAGGTTTATGGTATATTTAAAATGACAAGGTAAGTTTTTATCCAAAAGTTTACATTTTTAGGCCACAGTTTAAAAGGAAATTTGAGTATAAAAAATAAATGTATTTATAAGAGCATTTTATTTGTAAACAAATGTATTTTTCTATTTTGTGCTCTAGCCACAAAGTGATGAATTGCAGGTGAAATGTATGAGTTGGAACTATGCAATCTGCAGGGCTAACTTACTTCCCAGTTCCATGTGATTCTAACTGGGTTTGACAATTCATAATGCATAGTTAATGGTGGGAATTGAAGGGCGAGATTACATATGTGGAGTAAGTTTCAGCGCAACTGCTGAAACCCACGTCACCCGTAAATTCACCTACCACATCGGGTGAATCACATAACACATGCCGCAAGATGCTATACTGCGGTAAGTTGGAAAAACTGTAGAGGTTAAGAAATGTGCGTAACTACAAATTTCTGGCATAGTAACTTACGCCACTATATCATCTTGATCGTGTAACTGAAACATAAATAAATGTTGAATTTACCGGTAAAAATCTAAACCGGAATATAAAAATTAAACCAACACGTCAAAACGCCATTTAAAACCCCTAATCCGCCATCCCCCAAATCGCACTCACTAATAAAAGTTATTAAAGGGACAGTCTAGTATAAATTAAACTTTCATTATTCAGATAGGACTTTTAATTTTAATCGACTTTCCAATTTACTTTTATCATCTAATTTGCTTTTTTCTCTTGGTATTCTTAGTTTAAACTAAACATAGGTAGTCTCATATGCTAATTTCTAAGCCTTTGAGGGCTGCCTCTTATCACATGCTTTTTAAATCTCTTTTCAACACAAAGAGACAGAAAGTACACGTGGGCTATATAGATAACACTGTGTTCAGGCACAGAAAGTTATTTAAGATCTAGCACAATACAATGCTAAATTTAAGACAATAGATAATAAACAGTCACAGTCATGTGATCAGGGGGCTGGAAGAAGGTTCCTAGATACAAGGTAATCACAAAGGTAAAAAGTACATTAATATAACTGTGTTGGTTATGCAAAACTGGGGAATGAGTAATAAAGGGATTATCTATCTTTTAAAACAATAACAATTCTATGGTTGACTGTCCCTTTAACTCCTAAACTGCCACCCTCCCAAATTGCAATCACTAATAAAAGCTATTAACCCCTAAACCACCATCCCACACAATGCAAAGTACCTAATAAAACTATTAACACCTAAACCGCCAACATCCCACAACGCAAAGTACCTAATAAAACTATTAACACCTAAACCGACAACCCCCCACAATGCAAACACCTAATTAACCTATTAACCCCTAATCTACCAACCCCCCAACAACGCAAAGTATTAGACTAATAACTAAGCCCCCTAACCTAGCACCCCCTAACTTAACCCCAATTAAAATACACTTACAAAAAATTATAAAGATACTAAGTACATTAAAAAATAATAAAATATTACAAAAAATAAAAATACTAAATATTAAAAAAAATAAAAAAATACTAAATTACTTTAAAAAAAATAATATTACACAAAATAAAAAAACTAAAATTACAAAAAATAAAAAACAAAATTATCCAAAATAAAAAAGTTATTCCTATTCTAATACCCCCGTTTAAAAAAAAACCAAAAAAAAACCTATCAATAAACTACCAATAGCCCTTAAAAGGGCCTTTTGTAGGGCATTGCACTAAAGTTAACAGCTCTTGTGCCAAGAAAATAAACCAAATACCCTTAACATTACAACCCCCCCAAAATAAAAGAAACTTAACTTAAAAAAACCCTAATCTACCCATTGCCCCGAAAAGGATATTTGTATGGGCGTTGCCCTTAAAGGGCATTCAGCTCTTTTGCAGCCCATAAAAAAGCACTAATCTAACAAAAACAAAACACCCCCCAAAAAAACAAAAAACCTAACACTAACCCCAAAATAAACTCACCATTGCTGAAGTCGAGGGATCCATCTTCTTCCCGGTGGCGAAAGGTCTTCATCCATCGCGGGTCAATCTTCTATCTTCTTGGTGTAGCACAGGAAGTTTCCTAGAGAGACCAATACAGAGGGACCTACACCTCCTTCTACTCCAAGAGGCAGTCAAATAATACAGATCATACCATCCAGGATTCACCAACCACCAGATACATCCTCCAATGCTGCAAACTTACCTCATCCGATTGGGGTAACTTTTGGTAAGGGTATCTAATACATTTCTACTACACTTGGATCTCACCACTCTGTTCTTCAATCAAAGACTATATATATATATATATATATATATACATATTGCTTATATTTACCCCTGAGACTCATACCATATATATATATATATATATATATATATATATATATATATATATATATATATATATTTCTCCAACATTGGTGTGTCCACGGCGTCATCCTTACTTGTGGGATATTCTCTTCCCCAACAGGAAATGGCAAAGAGTCCCAGCAAAGCTGGTCACATGATCCCTCCTAGGCTCCGCCCACCCCAGTCATTCTCTTTGCCGTTGCACAGGCAACATCTCCACGGAGATGGTTAAGAATTTTTTGGTGTTTAAATGTAGTTTTATTCTTCTATCAAGTGTTTGTTATTTTAAAATAGTGCTGGTATGTACTATTTACTCTGAAACAGAAAAGGATGAAGATTTCTGTTTGTAAGAGGAAGATGATTTTAGCAGACAGTATCTAAAATCGATTGCTGTTTCCACACAGGACTGTTGAGATGAAGTAACTTCAGTTGGGGGAAACAGTTAGCAGTCTTTTCTGCTTAAGGTATGACTAGCCATATTTCTAACAAGACCATGTAATGCTGGAAGGCTGTCATTTCCCCTCATGGGGACCGGTAAGCCATTTTCTTAGTTAAACATAAAAGAATAAAGGGCTTCAAAAAGGGCTTAAAAACTGGTAGACATTTTTCTGGGCTAAAACAATTGCTTTACTAGGCATATTATGCAGATTCTAACTAATTATTGGAATTATAATCTTGGGGAACGTTTAGAAAAACGTCAGGCACTGTGTTGGACACCTTTTTCAGATGGGGGCTCTTCTAGTTATAGACAGAGACATTCTGGGACTGTATAGGGGTTAAATGTAAAAACGGCTCCGGTTCCGTTAATTTAAGGGTTAAAGCTCTGAAATTTGGTGTGCAATACTTTTAATGCTTTAAGACACTGTGGTGAAATTTTGGTGAACAATTCCTTCATACTTTTTCACATATTCAGTAATAAAGTGTTTTCAGTTTGAAATTTAAAGTGACAGTAACGGTTTTATTTTAAAACGTTTTTTGTGCTTTGTTGACAAGTTTAAGCCTGTTTAACATGTCTGTACCATCAGATAAGCTATGTTCTATATGTATGAAAGCCAATGTGTCTCCCCATTTAAATTTATGTGATAATTGTGCCATAGTGTCCAAACAAAGTAAGGACAGTAATGCAACAGATAATGATATTGCCCAAGATGATTCCTCAAATGAGGGGAGTAAACATGATACTACATCATCCCCTACTGTGTCTACACCAGTTATGCCCACACAGGAGGCCCCTAGTACATCTAGTGCACCAATACTTATTACCATGCAACAATTAACGGCTGTAATGGATAACTCCATAGCAAATCTTTTATCCAAAATGCCTACTTATCAGAGAAATTATTTCCTATAGTCGACCCCAGAAAGGACTTATGGCAGACAGTCCCCAAGGTCGAGGGGGCGGTTTCTACTCTAAACAAACGCACTACTATTCCTATCGAAGATAGTTGTGCTTTCAAAGATCCTATGGATAAGAAATTAGAGCGTTTGCTTAAAAAGATTTTTGTACAGCAAGGTTACCTTCTACAACCAATTTCATGCATTGTTCCTGTCACTACGGCAGCGTGTTTCTGGTTCGAGGAACTAGAAAAATCGCTCAGTAAAGAATCTTCGTATGAGGAGGTTATGGACAGAGTTCAAGCACTTAAATTGGCTAACTCTTTTGTTTTAGATGCCGCTTTGCAATTAGCTAGATTAGCGGCGAAAAATTCAGGGTTTGCTGTCGTGGCGCGCAGAGTGCTTTGGCTAAAATCTTGGTCAGCGGATGTGTCTTCCAAGACAAAATTGCTTAACATTCCTTTCAAAGGTAAAACATATTTTGGACCTGATTTGAAAGAGATTATTTCAGACATCACTGGGGGAAAGGGCCACGCCCTCCCACAGGATAGGTCTTTTAAGGCTAATAATAAGCCTAATTTTCGTCCCTTTCGCAGAAACGGACCAGTCTCTAATTCTGTATCCTCTAAGCAAGAGGGTAATACTTCACAACCCAAACCAGCCTGGAAACCAATGCAAGGCTGGAACAAGGGTAAGCAGGCCAAGAAGCCTACCACTGCTACCAAAACAGCATATTCCTATCCACAAGGAACATCATCAGTTCCTAAGGTTCGCTTTTCTGGACAAGCATTACCAGTTTGTGGCACTTCCATTTGGATTAGCCACTGCTCCAAGGATTTTCACAAAGGTACTAGGGTCCCTTCTAGCGGTTCTAAGACCAAGGGGCATTGCAGTAGTACCTTACTTGGACGACATCCTGATTCAAGCGTCGTCCCTGTCAAAAGCAAAGGCTCATACGGACATCGTCCTAGCCTTTCTCAGATCTCACGGATGGAAGGTGAACAAAGAAAAAAGTTCTCTGTCCCCGTCAACAAGAGTTCCCTTCTTGGGAACAATAATAGATTCCTTAGAAATGAGGATTTTTCTGACAGAGGTCAGAAAATCAAAACTTCTAAGCTCTTGTCAAGTACTTCATTCTGTTCCTCGTCCTTCCATAGCGCAGTGCATGGAAGTAATAGGATTGATGGTTGCAACAATGGACATAGTTCCTTTTGCACGAATTCATCTAAGACCGTTACAACTGTGCATGCTCAGACAGTGGAATGGGGATTATACAGACTTGTCTCCGACGATTCAAGTAGATCAAAAGACCAGAGATTCACTCCGTTGGTGGCTGACCCTGGACAATCTGTCACAGGGAATGAGCTTCCGCAGACCAGAGTGGGTCATTGTCACGACCGACGCCAGCCTAGTGGGCTGGGGCACGGTCTGGGAATCCCTGAAAGCTCAGGGTCTATGGTCTCGGGAAGAGTCTCTTCTCCTGATAAACATTCTGGAACTGAGAGCGATATTCAATGCTCTCAGAGCTTGGCCTCAACTAGCAAAGGCCAAATTCATAAGGTTTCAGTCAGACAACATGACGACCGTTGCATATATCAATCATCAGGGGGGAACAAGGACTTCCCTGGCGATGAAAGAAGTGACCAAGATAATTCAATGGGCGGAGGATCACTCCTGCCACTTGTCTGCGATCTACATCCCAGGAGTGGAAAATTGGGAAGCGGATTTTCTGAGTCGTCAGATATTCCATCCAGGGGAGTGGGAACTCCATCCGGAAATCTTTGCCCAAATAACTCAATTATGGGGCATTCCAGACATGGATCTGATGGCGTCTCGTCAGAACTTCAAGGTTCCTTGCTACGGGTCCAGATCCAGGGATCCCAAGGCGACCCTAGTAGATGCACTAGTAGCACCTTGGACCTTCAACCTAGCTTATGTATTCCCACCGTTTCCTCTCATCCCCAGGCTGGTAGCCAGGATCAATCAGGAGAGGGCCTCGGTGATCTTGATAGCTCCTGCGTGGCCACGCAGGACTTGGTATGCAGACCTGGTGAATATGTCATCGGATCCACCATGGAAGCTACCTTTGAGACAGGACCTTCTTGTTCAGGGTCCATTCGAACATCCGAATCTGGTTTCCCTCCAATTGACGGCTTGGAGATTGAACGCTTGATTTTATCAAAGCGTGGGTTTTCAGATTCTATAATAGATACTCTGATTCAGGCTAGAAAGCCTGTAACTAGAAAAATTTACCATAAAATATGGAAAAAATATATCTGTTGGTGTGAATCTAAAGGATTCCCATGGAACAAGATAAAAATTCCTAAGATTCTATCCTTTCTACAAGAAGTTTTGGAGAAAGGATTATCTGCAAGTTCTCTGAAGGGACAGATCTCTGCTTTATCTGTTTTACTTCACAAAAGACTGGCAGCTGTGCCAGATGTTCAAGCATTTGTTCAGGCTCTGGTTAGGATCAAGCCTGTTTACAGACCTTTGACTCCTCCCTGGAGTCTAAATCTAGTTCTTTCAGTTCTTCAAGGGGTTCCGTTTGAACCCTTACATTCCGTAGATATTAAGTTATTATCTTGGAAAGTTTTGTTTTTGGTTGTAATTTCTTCTGCTAGAAGAGTTTCAGAGTTATCTGCTCTGCAGTGTTCTCCGCCCTATCTGGTGTTCCATGCAGATAAGGTGGTTTTGCGTACTAAGCCTGGTTTTCTTCCGAAAGTTGTTTCCAACAAAAATATTAACCAGGAGATAGTTGTACCTTCTTTGTGTCCGAATCCAGTTTCAAAGAAGGAACGTTTGTTACACAATTTGGACGTAGTCCATGCTCTAAAATTCTATTTAGAGGCTACTAAAGATTTCAGACAAACATCTTCCTTGTTTGTTGTTTATTCTGGTAAAAGGAGAGGTCAAAAAGCGACTTCTACCTCTCTTTCCTTTTGGCTTAAAAGCATTATCCGATTGGCTTATGAGACTGCCGGACGGCAGCCTCCTGAAAGAATCACTGCTCACTCCACTAGGGCTGTGGCTTCCACATGGGCCTTCAAGAACGAGGCTTCTGTTGACCAGATATGTAAGGCAGCGACTTGGTCTTCACTGCACACTTTTGCCAAATTTTACAAAATTTGATACTTTTGCTTCTTCGGAGGCTATTTTTGGGAGAAAGGTTTTGCAAGCCGTGGTGCCTTCCATTTAGGTGACCTGATTTGCTCCCTCCCTTCATCCGTGTCCTAAAGCTTTGGTATTGGTTCCCACAAGTAAGGATGACGCCGTGGACCGGACACACCAATGTTGGAGAAAACAGAATTTATGCTTACCTGATAAATTACTTTCTCCAACGGTGTGTCCGGCCCACGGCCCGCCCTGGTTTTTTAATCAGGTCTGATGAATTATTTTCTCTAACTACAGTCACCACGGTATCATATGGTTTCTCCTATATATATTTCCTCCTGTCCGTCAGTCGAATGACTGGGGTGGGCGGAGCCTAGGAGGGATCATGTGACCAGCTTTGCTGGGACTCTTTGCCATTTCCTGTTGGGGAAGAGAATATCCCACAAGTAAGGATGACGCCGTGGACCGGACACACCGTTGGAGAAAGTAATTTATCAGGTAAGCATAAATTCTGTTATATATATATATATATATATATATATATATATATATAGTACCAAAATATTATAAGATATATGTAAAAATACAGTATGTATTCATGAATAAATAGAACATATTCTGCTATGTGAAGAACATTGGAATGTGAAATATTCATATTTTCATGTTGGGTTAGCGCACTTGAGAATGTGATCGGGTTTGTGCGAGTAGGGTGTTAGATTTGTTTCTAATTTTTTTGCTCCCTTGACTTCTATAGTGGAATACGTTTTTGCAAGAGTGATATTTTCAGTTTGGCTTTTTAAGTGCTTTGAGTTAGTGCACAAGCGAAAACAGTTTACTTTAAACTTGTAAAATGAGTTCAACCCGACACACACAAAAAGCTTACTTATAGCGCATTTAAGGCTCGAGCATTAAATAATACTCCACTTGTACTTAACTCCTTCAAAACGGTTAAACGTGTTTAAAGATGAACTTCTGGAACACCTCTATTCTATTTCAGATGAAGTCACTGACAGTGATTTGAATATATGCATGTATGTCTGATTTTCACTGGCTCACCTTAGTGGAGTGTAAGTTTTGACTATGTATTTAATCCATTTGCAGGGGTTAAGCACAAGTAAACCAAATTATTGTGCTTGAAAGGAAACATTGTCCCTATTTTATTTTACACAAAAATATCTCTTTAAGTTCACAGTCAAAATGGGCACTTTCTTAGAAGAAACATCCTTTTGATTTTGACTAGAGTATTTCTTTAGCTGTCAGTTAATGATAAATATGTATTTATGCTGCTATAAATTATAAAATGTATCAATATAAATCATGCTTAGCTATCTAACTACATTGTTGTTCTAAATCTCATACGTAACCCCCTTACATCTATGGCAGCAGTGTTTGCAACAATGTTTAAAGCAATGTAGTACATAGTTGCAAACACTGTGGCCATAGAGTACTATATACATGTGCACACTCCTGAGCTATCTAGGTTTTCACCTCAGCAAAGAATACATAGAGAACTATTAATTTTGATAACCAAAGTAAATTGGAAGAGATTTGTTTTTCTTTTTAAATTGAATGCTCTGTCTAAACCATGTTGCCTTTATTTCCCCTGTAAGTATTTAATATATAAATCAATATAAATATAAAAAAGCATGTGATTGCATTGTGTGAGCCATGGCAATAGAAAGCTTGAATCTGCTTACTTTCTGTGCTAGATACTTTCTCATGCTTTTGTGATGTATTTGATTAAACAGATACTGAAAAAAAATAGTTTCAACACAACAAAATGTGCAGAAAAGAAATTGTTGCACAAAGAGTATCAGACTGGAGAAAACTTCTGTGAGAGGTGATAAGATATCAGAGAGGTACTGCAGGGCTAACAAATAAACTGTTATACATTTTAGAGAGTGAAAGATCACAATTTTATAGATTATATTACTGTAAATTCCATTATTTGCATGCTAACAAATATTTCAAATAACACACACAGGGGTTTTAAATTCTCCAATATCAATTGTAGTATATATTTATGAGTCATTGCCACAACCTTGTGCTGGGGCTGTTTTTAGTTGTTTGGTCCTCCCTGCATTCACACATAGGTACCCATATAAATTATACTTCTTTTTCAGCAGTCTAATCCAAACCCAAAATGAATGTCCCATTTGTTAGATAAGTTTAAAATTAAACAGAATTCTGGTTTACCTGAGGGGTGGCTTAACCTATGTTGACAATGTGCACATGCCTCTATCCCTGCGCAAACTCAGAGTAAACAAAAAAAACTTTAGGCAAGTTTGTATATTTTTTTTAAAGTCATTCTATACGGAATTTCACAGAATAGTAGTTATTTTTCTCCCAGTTTCTCCCACTTATTTTTTTTAGCTGGAATTATTCCTAGTTCAGAAAATCATAGATAACAGCTGCACGAGAAACTGAGGACAGGTTATCATATATTACTATTATGATCACTTGATAGCTATAAAGACACCCCTTATTTAAGTCATGGGACATAACTGATTCAAATGTGGGATCTTATTATATATTTTAAAGTCAAGGTGGTAGTAAATGACTCTAAAAATGATCAAAATAGAATCAGTGTTGTTAGGTACAATATCTGTCATTGTTATGTCAATCAGCTGGCAAAGCAACAGACAGAAGAATTCATTTGAAATAGCAAGATTGTTGCTTAGGGCACACCTCACACATTATGTTGTACAATAAGTTTATGGCTCTCCCAGGTGATCACTGATGCCTTGATCAACAGCTGATAAGCACCTGGGCATTTGACCGATAATTTCAAAAGAGGGGCCTCATTTTTTCACAATAGGGGTCACTTGTACCACTGTTGTTCTTATTTTGGGGTGATAGTTCCCCTTTTTGAAGCCCAGGGTACTGTAAAAGGATTCCACATAAAAGATTATTGTAATTTCTTTGACAATGACTTGCTATCTTTAGGGACATGATACCCCTCATTTGAAAATGGTTAATTCCATCATTCATATGAGTGGTTTTGTGTGCATTTGTGTTGTATTCTGTCTTTAGAGAATAGGGGCTCTTTTGGAGCCACTGCCCCCCTACAGCACATACATTAAGTATGACATATTTAAACCTATCATCCACGAATAAGTTTTTTTTAAACCTATAGACATAGGATGTTCTCATCTTTCTAAATTGGAGTCTCATACGCTTCTGTGTTTTATGGGGGGGATAATAAGGGCTCTAAAAGTGCCCTTCCCCTTTTTAAACACTGTACTAGTGTGTTCTTGAAATTTAGAGGGGCTGTTAACCTGCATTAAAAAGAGGTTAACTCCTCCTTTCACATGAGGGTTGCATACCCCTATAATGTACAGGTGATTGCACAAAACCTAAAGCTTTACTTAAACATGCTATGTACCCCAAGGGAAGAGTCCCTAACTCCACCTTGTTTGTGCTAAAACATCTTACTCATCATCAGAAAGATCAGACTCTCTCTTTTAAAGAAATTTGTTCCTCTAACACAAAAGGAAGGAGAGTGCAGGTTATTGCTGCTTTAAAGGATTATTAAAGGGACATTCAAGTAAAAATTAAACTTTCATGATTTAGATTTGCTTAGTTATGTTGATATAATTTTCTGAAGAGTAGGCTCAGGAGCAGCAATGCAGTACTGGGAGTTAGCTGAACACATATGGTGAGTCAATGACAAGAGGCATATATGTGAGTGCAGCTACCAATCACTAGCTAGCTCCCAGTAGTGCACTTCAGCTCTTATATCTGCCAAGGTATGCTCTTCAAAAAGGGATACCAGGAGAACAAAATAAAATTTGCAAATAGAAGTAAATTACAAAGTTGCATAAAACAACATATTCATATCTGAACAGTTGAGTTTAAATTTGTTTACTGACCTTTCAAATAGAGTAGAACTGCATAATAAACAAACACATACAAGGCGAAAGCACTTGACTGAATATCAAATGAGTAGAAGATTTTTTTCTCAAAAATGTCAAAGTTACTTAAATTTTCCTTTCCAGTGCATCATATGACAACCATCAGCTAATCACAACATGGATATATGCACATACTGTGAATTCTTGCACATACTCTGTAGGTGCCTCAGAATGTGTGCATATAAAAAGATTGGACACATTTTGATAACGGGAGTGAATTGGAAAATTGTTAAATTTCATGTGCTTTTTATCTGAATCATGGAAGTTTAATCTTTATTTTAGTGTTCCTTTAGGAGCAGGGCTGGACTGGGATGAGCAGCCCACTCCCACCACCCTTTTGTTATTTATCTGTACCACAAAACTGAGTTTAATGTATTAGTTTACTTTACACAAAAAATTTAATTCCTTAAATGCTATGCTAGGTTAACTGTATTAACAAATTGCCTATTTTTAGCTTAAATGTATATAACAATGCTACCTATATGTACTATACAAAATTTATGTGGCGATAGTAATATTTGGAGCTTAAATAGACCATAGAAGAGCCATGTGGTTGAGATTGGCGTACCAGAGATATTGCTAGATTGCAAAGTGACCAGGACATTGGCACCCAACCACCATAGACTCATTCTTCCAAACTTTGTCTCATATATTTCTATGAGCAACGCACAAAAAGCAGTAATAAATGCTAACACCCCCTTTTAAACCTTCCTGGACAACAGTATCACATAGCGACAATGAAATGACCCCTTAAATGATTGTAAATATGCCATCATGTTTATGCTCTTCACATGTCAGCAATGCAGATGTGTTTTTGTAACCCACAATGTACGGTGCTCTGACAAAATGCAGAAGGACATTTGGCAGACGGACATTTGGCCGACTAACAGAATGCCGAAGAATCTTCCGATTTCGGCCGAGGGCAGATACGTTCCAGAGTGCTCTGTTCTAATTAGAGCCTCGGGCGCCGCAACTGCCTCTGGGAACCTTACACACGTCTTGTAATTCTCTGTCTGGGAAATTATCTATTTATCAAAACTATCTATTTATCTATCCTATCTATCTATCTATCTATCTATCTATCTATCTATCTATCTATCTATCTATCTATCTATCTATCGTATCTATCAAATTTATCTATCGCATCTATTGATCTATCGATCTAATCTATCTATCAAATCTATCTATCTCGTGGCTGGACTGTTATATGACAGCCACTTGTGTTTCGGCCAAATGTCCGTCAGCCACATGTCTGTCGGCCAAATGTCCGTCGGCCAAATGTCCGTCGGCTAAAAGTCCGGCCAGGCAATGTACACATAGCAGTGATATATTAACCTTCTTAGATGCTACTTATACACACTAATTACAGCAGTGACATTTAATTCCCCACTTAGATGCATGTTATGCACACAAAACAATAGTTTAGGTAAACTATAGTTGCATAACAATTCAAGAACTGCAATGCTTTTACATACATGCAGACACACAACATACACATACAACACAGCATTCACTTACATGCAGACACACAACATACCCACACTACACATCACTCACATACATGTACACACATAACATACACACTACACAGCATTCACATACATGCAGACACACAACATACCCACTCTACAGATCACTCACATACATGTACACACATAACATACACAGACTTCACAGCATTCACATACAGGCAAACACACAACATACCCACACTACACATCACTCACATACATGTACACACGTAACATACACACTATACAGCATTCACATACATGCAGACACACAACATACACACACTACACATCACTCACATTCATGTACACACATAACATACACACTATACAGCATTCACATACATGCAGACACACAACATACACACACTACACATCACTCACATTCATGTACACACATAACATACACACTACATAACATTCACATACTGTACATGTAGACACACAACATACACACACTACACAGCATTGAACATGTGCCTAGAATGTGTACCTGTAACTAGGAAGAACAGAAATGTAAGGTATGTCAGCCCAGTGTCACTGACCTGTAAGGGTATGTCTGAGGTTCGGGGAGAACAAGACTACTACAGATGTGCTTCCTTTATCCCACTGATGTGATCCACAATTAAAGTTTAAAGTAACTAAGTTTAAAGTAACTCAAGTGAGCCAATACAAGAATTAGAAGGAGGAAAAGAGAGAGAGAAGCAAGAAGCCGCTGTAAATATGTCAAAAACAGCTGAACTAGTGTGGCCGCTCCTGCTGTAAACCCAAACAACTGAGACATATACACAAAACCAGCTCCTTTATTAGTTCTTACCTGGCTCAATGCCCTATTATCTCTCAGCCAGGGCAAGTTTCAAGACAGTTTTATAACATTCAGGTTTTTATATTTACATTATGAGCGAGGCTAGCCTTGTCATCTGTGGACTCGAGCCCAGATTGGTTCCTACAAATGAGTCAAGTGGTAGGTGGATCTTGGCTATTGAAGGAAATGAGATGTTAATTTGTTTTAAAAATGTTTAGACTTGGCTTGACATGATATTCTATAGAAAGACAACATAAATATCTTCTAATTGCAATGTGTTATACTGTCCCTTTAAGTACTCTGCTTTTGCAACCCTGTTTTAACCCTACAAAGCTAAATAGATTAATTTTCCATTAAGAAATACATTTTAAAGCAATTTTTGTTTTAAATTATTCCTTACAATAAAGTGCATTTCAAACAACATTATTCCCATTTTAAGGGCAATTTACTTAGGAAAATTATCTTTAATATTAATGTTAAACTTAATAATGAGTTTTATTGTTTTATTAATTGGTTGCAGTCATGACCCCATAATGCTTGCATTGGAATACAGTATTGATTCACAAGATCTTTATTATTAATGACCAGTAAAGTTTTGTTACACTTTACTGGTCATTAATAATAAAAAGTTTTCTTCTTCTCAAAAAAAGACAGCTCACAGTTAAGCTTGTGTGTTGTGTCCTGCACACCTGCAGACATTTATTCATATGAAAAGAAATCAGCAGTAAGTTTTTAGATAAATCCTTGGAAAAATCAATATTGGTTGTGCCAAAGATCATGACACCTTGGCTGCATTGTGCCAATGCAATTGATTGCCTTCTAGAAATATGCTGTTTTGTTTTTATGTATAACTTTCAGTGTGACATTGTATTGATGAATAAAGACTAACTTATTTTTTGCTATTAGTTGTTTTATTGGTTAAATATTTATTTGGTGCTAAACAATAGGTATTGCTGTTAATCACAGCAATCAGAGAACAATATGGAAATTCATTTTATAGTAATTTTTCAAAGAATAGTAATTTTTACTATTAGACTATGACGTGTGTAGCACCAAAACATTTGGTTTGTCCAAATGGGGAAATTTGATTCCTTGAATATTCGTTGGCTGCACTATTCGGTATTTGTTTAGTTTCTTACAAAACCAATACTGAATATTCGTAGAACATTTACATTTGTTTTCATTAAACAGTTCTAAATATTCCAAAGCTACAAGTGAAAAACCTCACCTGTAGCTTTATACGTTAGCGAGCTGGAGAGCCGCGCTTACCTGCTTTTCCCTTCACAGAGCCCTGGCAGCACTAATAGGATGGATAGCACAGCAGCTTCCACGGCCTACACTAATGGACGGACACCCTCCATTAGCACAGGCCCTGGGAGTCACTTCACTAATCCTACTTTTAGCGCAGCTGGTGCTCTAAGAAGAAGAGGACCGGGTTAGCGTGGCTCTTCAGCGAGCTAAGTATTTAGCCCCTTAAAGGTAATTTAAAGAAAACAAATGAATACTGACAAATTTGGTCATTATTTTTCTTTAAATTTCGTTAATGGATTCATTCAGATATTCATTTTGTGAAAACGAAACTAATATTTATTTTTCAATTTGAATTTACATTCATAACAAAGCAAATGCACATATCCACGTGATATGCTCCTTTTCTAAAATGTGTTCACACATTTGTTTATTGCATTAGAATAAGCCACAACTATAATTACATTTTTATATTGTTGATGTTACAAAAGAAATAGGGTTGCCCCTTGCCAATACTGTGTATTTAAATCGAGAGTATCTTATTGTTTCTTTTGTAAGTACAGGTATTACAGGGAGATTAAAGCTTCACTTTAGGTGCGGTCCCCCTCACGGAGTGGATGAAATATGACAACATAAAGTAAAGCAACAAGAATTAAAGGTATCCAGTAAGGATATCAATTGCCAATGGTCTGCTCTTTATTATTTTTTGGCATAGAGCTAGCAAAGGTCAGAGGTAGAGTGTCAAAGGTAATCGTACCTCTTGTCTGGTTATGCTGGGACCCGATGTTCAGAGGTAGAGTAGAGGGTTTTACAAGTAGCCAGTCAGAGGAGTCCAAATAGAAAACCAGGGGTCAATACCATTTACCAGTCTGATCAGCAAACACAGCAGGAAAGGGCAAAGCAATAGAGCAGTCCAGATATGGAAGCTGGGGTTAATACAAGTAATCAGTCTGATTAGCAAACACAGCAGGTAAGGGGAAGGCAATAGAGGAGTCCAGATAGCCAAGTCATGGGTCAGTTATCCAGAAACAGATAGGGTAAAAGGAAACACAGATTGCCTGGAAACAAAGACACTAAGTGCAGCGATGTCCAAGCACTGATTACAGTGAGTTGCTGGGTTTTATAGGGAATGACTCCTTCTTTGGGTGTGGTTCTTCAGGGTTAGATTCAGTGCAAAGTAAGACACCTGTATCGTTACTGGCTTGCAATAGCTGTTTTTTGCCACATAGGTTAGTGGAGCTCATTTGCCCTTTTCCTTCAGCATGCTGCTGTGTTTTAGGCCTAAAGCCTGGGGACTGAATTAGTGGAAGCACCGGCAGAGAAACAGCATATGGCAGAGAGGTTGAGAGAAGAGGACCTTCAGAGTGGGATACTGACACACAGGGTAGACAGCCAAAGATGGACAAGACACAGACCTCACACAGGGCATGGCAGGTTGATTCAATCTCTGTGCAGAACAAATTGCAACAGGTAAGGCGATTCTCTCTTTGTGATTGTTTGGGGTATTACCATGGCACAGAGACTGCAGGACCATTGGTTTAATATGTAATCTTATGTAAATATGTCACTGACAGATGAGCTGCAGGGTTATTGCTGTAACCTATGTTCTGGTGTGAACAACTGGGCATGGTCTTTTCAAATTCAAGATTGAATTGCTATTACATAACATACATATATAAACTAATTTTATGTCATTACTATATATAAGCCTACACATATGCATAAAGGGACATGATACCCAAATGTTGAAACACTTAAAAATTATGCAGCATTGTTAGAACCTAACAAGCATAGCTGCAAAAAGCTGACAAGAATATATCACCTGAAAATCTCTTTGTAAAAAATAAATATATTTTACCTCAAAATGTCCTAAGTATTCACACCCCATTGTAAAGGACTTTAAGCAGCAAATCAACATGCCTGTCCCTGGACTTGCAAGGGAGTGTGTCTCATGTAGTAATGGGGGAATGTTTCGCAGCATTCGAAAAATGAAACAAATTTTAACACATTCGTTCATTCGAATCAAATTTCGAATGTTAACATAACATTCTAACATTCGATTTTCGAATGCTCGGTTTCGAATTTTATGATTACATTCGAAAATATTCATTTAGAAAAATCTGAATTTATATTTTTTAATAGTATTTCTAATGCTATATGTAATATTCGAATTATGCAATATTCGAATTAATGTAATATTATTTCTAATGCTTTCTTTAAATGTAATATTCGAATTATGCAATATTCTATATAGAAACATTCAAAATGATTTATTTGTATCTATTATGTATCAATTTACTAGATTCCCTCACTACCACATGAACTATTGGACTTCTGAATAGTATTTGTTAAATAGAATGTTAAATTTGAAATTTCAAATGTGGTCATTCAATATATTTATAAACATTCTAATTCGAAAGTGACATTTGAAAACTGCAAATAGCATTCGATTATAGAATTTTTAAGAATATTCGTTCTTATCAACATTCAGATTTATAATTCGAATTTCGGTAATAACATTCGTTCTAACATTCAAATTCGGAAATTTACACATTCGCCCATCCCTAGTCTCATGCACACTCATGTTATTTCCCTATTCAGTTTAAGGACGTTTACTATGAAATCTCATGAGATCACAGAATAAAAAGTTAATGACCTCAGCACTGCTGTTCATTTCTTCCTTTTCTTTTTTTTTTCTTCATATTTCCAGGGTTTGTAGTGGCAGCTAATTCTTTCAGTCAAACAGGTTGAATAATTCCAGAGTTATAAACTTTTGGAATATAGCATTTAACACAGAATACTCATTTGAACTTAAATGATGGCTGTGTTACTGTGTGTTGGTATGCACATTTTACTTTGTCATGCAAAACCTCCAAAGCATAGCCCCCTTTTATTTGCATTCTTCTGCTGCTATACTTACACTGCAAAGGGATATGCCTTGTGTTCCTCTGATATTCCTGAGAAAATGAAGACAAATTGGCTTATCAGTGGTCCTCAATTTCAGTCCACAAAATCTATTTAAAGGCCAGAGGAAATTTTCCTTACCTGAGTACAGGTGAGTCAGACTTTTTAATCTTCTAGTGAGCCCCAGCACAGACCTGTTGGGGATACTTGAGAAGCAAACTTTAAAAATACTGCTTTATTATTCACTTCTGAGTCTGTTGAACATATTTCAAGTTGTGCTACCTTCTTAGTGGTATCTGAAGCTATTCATTTAACCTTTTTCTTTACATAGTGAACTCACAGTCTGTAATTTTCTTTGGTGGCATTACCCAATTTATAATTGACAGCAATTGAATATTTCAAGTGGTTTTTATGGCACACTAGTCTTCAATAGCAAGAATTTGCAGTTATAAAATAAAAATGAAAGGTAACCAAATATTTAAGTCTGTGTGATTTCAGACAAAATTATAAGGATCCTTCAATTAATTTTATATTTAGGCTTTCCAAAGTTGTGCTCATATAGAATTGACAGAAAAAGTCAATTTTATTCCTAGTTATATGCTCTTTATAAAAGGAGTATAAAAGGAGTATTGGTTCAAGTGAAACTAAATTAACCTTTGTTGAGTGCCGTTCTTCTTTAGATTTTTTTGAGGATTAAATACATTGAATATAGTCTGGGAAAAATGTGATGTGAAGTGGAAAAAGAAATTGCATTGTATTGTGATCATGGGTAAAATTCAATATAAGAAAAGCTTCTATTACTGTATTCTTCAAGAAGGTTCTGTATTACAACTCAAGCTATCTTAAACAGAATTTGTCTCTTCATAGTAAAAGCATACATCTGAGACTTTTGCCTCTTGGAAAGATGAGTTTGTTCGGAAAACAGGTGCATTCTACTATAATCCTTTTACAAAAATAATGTATTTCTATGGTAATACTCATTCTGTTCACAAAGTACGAGCTAGGTCACTTTCTCACTGGAGTTTGCTGGATTCATTGATTACATAGTGATTATAACTGATATATACTATATATATATATATATATATATATATATATATATATATATATATATATATATATATATATATATATATATATATATATAAACGTTGAGTGATAAAATTCAATAGATCATCAAAAAACATTGGTGTATATTAGCTAAAACAAACCCACATGTAGAAGAATTTCAAGCCTTTCCTATACCCTCCTATTTTGAGGAATATTTTACAAGTGGTGCCATACATCTGTTATAGAAGTTTGTGTGCATTATAACTGACCACACAAGATGTGTTCTGAAAGAGCTTAATCTATTGGCCTATATGAAATAAGTTAAGAGTACTAAAATTATGTGTAGCAGTAAGTAGATTTATAGCCAGTCTGTGCCTGTTACACCATTCTGGAATAACATAAAATTTTCAATTTGAAAAAAATATATTAATTAGTAAAAAAATAAAGATAAAAGAATATTTCAGTTATTTATTTATGTTATTACAGTAGCCAAAAGACTGATAGAGGGGAGCATTGAAAACCACTTAAATGGGAAAAAGAGATGAGAAATTATGCATGCAGTTCTCATTTTTCAGCAACGCAAGTGTTTTTTTTTTGCGCTGATGCAATTTGTAAAGCTTTTACATTGAGCACATTTATGTTGCAAACAATTTGGTATTTTTCTACTTCTCATTAGTGATTCTAGTTTGTGTATTTTTTTCTATGAGGCCCACCTTTTTTCTTTAATGATACAGAATAGGGCATGCAATTTTAAATTACTTTCTAATTTACTTCTTTTCTCAATTTTTCTTTGTTTTTATTGCTAAAAAGAAACGGCTAGATTTAGAGTTTGGCGTTAGCCGTCAAAACCAGCGTTAGAGGCTCCTAACGCTGGTTTTGGGCTACCGCTGGTATTTAGAGTCAGTCAGGAAAGGGTCTAATGCTCACTTTGCAGCCGCAACTTTTCCATACCGCAGATCCCCCTACGCCATTTGCGTATCCTATCTTTTCAATGGGATCTTTCTAACGCCGGTATTTAGAGTCTTGGCTGAAGTAAGCGTTAGAAATCTAATGACAAAACTCCAGCCGCAGAAAAAAGTCAGGAGTTAAGAGCTTTATGGGCTAACGCCGGTTCATAAAGCTCTTAACTACTGTGCTCTAAAGTACACTAACACCCATAAACTATCTATGTACCCCTAAACCAAGGCCCCCCCACATCGCCGCCACTCTAATACATTTTTTTAACCCCTAATCTGCCGACCGCACACCGCCGCCACCTACGTTATCCCTATGAACCCCTAATCTGCTGCCCCTAACACCGCTGACACCTACATAATATTTATTAACCCCTAATCTGCCGCCCCCAACGTCGCCTCCACCTACCTACAATTATTAACCCCTAATCTGCCGACCGGACCTCACAGCTACTATAATAAATGTATTAACCCCTAATCCGCCTCACTCCCGCCTCACTAACCCTATAATAAATAGTATTAACCCCTAATCTGCCCTCACTAACATCGCCGACACCTAACTTCGAGTATTAACCCCTAATCTGCCAACCGGACCTCGCCGCTACTCTAATAAATTTATTAACCCCTAAAGCTAAGTCTACCCCTAACACTAACACCCCCCTAAGTTAAATATAATTTTTATCTAACGAAATAAATTAACTCTTATTAAATAAATTATTCCTATTTAAAGCTAAATACTTACCTGTAAAATAAACCCTAATATAGCTACAATATAAATTATTATTATATTGTAGCTATTTTAGGATTAATATTTATTTTACAGGCAACTTTGTAATTATTTTAACCAGGTACTATAGCTATTAAATAGTTAATAACTATTTAATAGCTACCTAGTTAAAATAATTACAAAATTACCTGTAAAATAAATCCTAACCTAAGTTACAATTAAACCTAACACTACACTATCAATAAATTAATTAAATAAAATACCTACAATTATCTACAATAAAACCTAACACTACACTATCAATAAATTAATTAAATAAAATACCTACAATTATCTACAATTAAACCTAACACTACACTATCGATAAATTAATTAAATACAATACCTACAAATAAATACAATTAAATAAACTAACTAAAGTACAAAAAATAAAAAAGAAGTAAGTTACAAAAAATAAAAAAAATATTTACAGACATTAGAATAATATTATAACAATTTTAAGCTAATTACACCTACTCTAAGCCCCCTAATAAAATAACAAAGACCCCCAAAATAAAAAAATGCCCTACCCTATTCTAAATTAAAAAAGTTCAAAGCTCTTTTACCTTACCAGCCCTTAAAAGGGCCTTTAGCGGGTCATGCCCCAAAGAAAACTGCTCTTTTGCCAGTAAAAAAAAAACATACAATACCCCCCCAACATTACAACCCGCCACCCACATACCCCTAATCTAACCCAAACCCCCTTAATAAACCTAACACTAAGCCCCTGAAGATCTCCATACCTTGTCTTCACCACACCGGGTTCATCGATCCGTCCTGGCTCCGACGTCTTCATCCAAGCCCAAGCGGGGGCTGAAGATGTCCATGATCCGGCTGAAGTCTTGATCCAAGCGGGAGCTGAAGAGGTCTATGATCCAGCTGAAGTCTTGATCCAATCGGGAGCTGAAGAGGTCCATGATCCGGCTGAAGTCTTCTATCAAGCGGCATCTTCAATCTTCTTTCTTCCGGATCCATGTTCATCCTGCCGACGCAGAACATCCATCTTCACTGATGACTTCCCGACGAATGACGGTTCCTTTAAGTGACGTCATCCAAGATGGCGTCCCTCGAATTCCAATTGGCTGATAGGATTCTATCAGCCAATCGGAATTAAGGTAGGAAAATTCTGATTGCCTGATGGAATCAGCCAATCAGATTCAAGTACAATCCGATTGGCTGATCCAATCAGCCAATCAGATTGAGCTCGCATTTTATTGGCTGATCGGAACAGCCAATAGAATGCAAGCTCAATCTGATTGGCTGATTCCATCAGCCAATCAGAATTTTCCTACCTTAATTCCGATTGGCTGATAGAATCCTATCAGCCAATTGGAATTCGAGGGACGCCATCTTGGATGACGTCACTTAAAGGAACCGTCATTCGTTGGTAAGTCATCGGTGAAGATGGATGTTCCGCGTCGGCAGGATGAACATGGATCCGGAAGAAAGAAGATTGAAGATGCCGCTTGATAGAAGACTTCAGCCGGATCATGGACCTCTTCAGCTCCCGCTTGGATCAAGACTTCAGCCGGATCATGGACCTCTTCAGCCCCCGCTTGGGCTTGGATGAAGACGTCGGAGCCAGGACGGATCGGTGAACCCGGTGTGGTGAAGACAAGGTAGGGAGATCTTCAGGGGCTTAGTGTTAGGTTTATTTAAGGGGGGTTTGGGTTAGATTAGGGGTATGTGGGTGGTGGGTTGTAAATGTTGGGGGGGGGTATTGTATGGGGGGTTTTTACAGGCAAAAGAGCAGTTTTCTTTGGGGCATGCCCCGCTAAAGGCCCTTTTAAGGGCTGGTAAGGTAAAAGAGCTAACTTTTTTAATTTAGAATAGGGTAGGGAATTTTTTTATTTTGGGGGTCTTTGTTATTTTATTAGGGGGCTTAAAGTAGGTTTAATTAGCTTAAAATTGTTATAATATTTTTCTAATGTCTGTAAAAAAAATTTTTATTTTTTGTAACTTAGTTCTTTTTTATTTTTTGTACTTTAGTTAGTTTATTTCATTGTATTTATTTGTAGGTATTGTATTTAATTAATTTATTGATAGTGTAGTGTTAGGTTTAATTGTAGATAATTGTAGGTATTTTATTTAATTAATTTATTGATAGTGTAGTGTTAGGTTTAATTGTAACTTAGGTTAGGATTTATTTTACAGGTAATTTTATAATTATTTTAACTAGGTAGCTATTAAATAGTAAATAACTGTTTAATAGCTATTGTACCTGGTTAAAATAAATACAAAGTTGCCTGTAAAATAAATATAAATCCTAAAATAGTTACAATATAATTATAATTTATATTGTAGCTATATTAGGGTTTATTTTACAGGTAAGTATTTAGCTTTAAATAGGAATAATTTATTTAATAAGAGTTAATTTATTTTGTTAGATAAAAATTATATTTAACTTAGGGGGTTGTTAGTGTTAGAGTTAGACTTAGCTTTAGGGGTTAATAAATTTATTAGAGTAGCGGTGAGGTCCGGTCAGCATATTAGGGGTTAATACTTGAAGTTAGGTGTCGGCGATGTTAGGGAGGGCAGATTAGGGGTTAATACTATTTATTATAGGGTTAGTGAGGCGGATTAGGGGTTAATAACTTTATTATAGTAGCGGTGAGGTCCGGTCGGCAGATTAGGGGTTAATAATTGTAGGTAGGTGGAGGCGACGTTGGGGGCGGCAGATTAGGGGTTAATAAATATAATATAGGGGTCGGCGGTGTTAGGGGCAGCAGATTAGGGGTTCATAGGGATAACGTAGGTTGCGGCGGTGTACGGAGCGGCAGATTAGGGGTTAATAATAATATGCAGGTGTCAGCGATAGCGGGGGCGGCAGAATAGGGGTTAATAAGTGTAAGGGTAGGGTTGTTTAAACTCAGGGTACATGTTAGGGTGTTAGGTGCAGACATAGGAAGTGTTTTTCCATAGGAAACAATGGGGCTGCGTTAGGAGCTGAACGCTGCTTTTTTGCAGGTGTTAGGTTTTTTTTTCAGCTCAAACAGCCCCATTGTTTTTTATGGGGGAATCGTGCACAAGCATGTTTTGAAGCTGGCCGCGTCCGTAAGCACCGCTGGTATTGAGAGTTGCAGTGGCGGTAAATATGCTCTACGCTCCCTTTTTGGAGCCTAACGCAGCCCTTCTGTGAACTCTAAATACCAGCGGTATTTAAAAGGTGCGGGGGAAAAAAAAGCCAGCGTTAGATACGCGGGTCGTTACCGACAAAACTCTAAATCTAGCCGTAAGGATGTATGCTTAGGAGCTGACCCATATCTGGAGCACAATATGGCAGCAGTTTTGCAAGAATTGTATCCATTTGCAAGAGCACTAGATGACAGCACTATTTCCTTCCTTGTAGTGCACCAGATACCTACCTAGGTATCTCTTCAACACAGAATACCATGGAAATGAAACAAATTTGATACAAGAAGTACACTGGAAACTTTTTTTAAATGGAATGCACTGTCTGAATCACAAAAGAAAATGTCTTTCATACAGGTGGTGAGAGTCCACGATCCATTACTCCTGAGAATTACTGTTCTCTGCCACTAGAAAAAGGTAAAGATTCCCAAACATAAAGCAAAGAGGGGGAGCAGCGCTAAGAGAAGCAATAGGGTATCTACTATGATAAATAAATTAATAGAGGGTGATACCTAATATCTAGTGAGTTCAAATGCGGGTATTTGCTATATCAAATATTGATCTAAAATTAGACAATTATAGTATGCAAAGAAATATAAATGATATATAAAACAATTAAGTATGGGTAAGAGAATGAGTTTTTTCTTAACAATAATGTATCACAATAAAATATTACAATAAAATAATGATATTGATCCAGATCTTCTACACATAAAAAATTACACTATTGCAATAGTCTATGATGGACCTAGTGGTATAAAATATATAAGATATCTAAAAAAAAATATGTAATACTGTATATATAAAAACAATGGAGAGATGAAATGTATGCCAGCAAAATGGGGGGGGGGGGGGTGGGGTATCCAAGTGCTATTTGTCCATTTTAGTTTCCAAAAAATATAAGGAACAGGGTCAGTGATAAAAATGTATTGATTTTCCCATGGTTGTGCACATACATAGGAAGGTGTCCTTTAAGTGATGGGAGTGTTATTCCAAATGTGATAAAATGGTGATATAAAGTACCTTAACACTGCTGGGTGAATAGTGCTGAAGTATCCTTTGTGTCAGCCTTTCAGTCAATATAGCTGTGTGATTACACAGGCATCCGTTCCTGGATCTTGTGATAAGTCTCTAAATAAGTGAGTGCAGTCACTCAATGGCTTCATGGTGAGCCTGTTTCCAGAGTATTGCTGAATATTTCTTCTTTACTTGGTTCCTTGAGATGTAGCTGTTACAGGTGTGTGTTCAGTCAGCTCATTGAGTTGTTGGAGATTCAAAAAAGTGTGAGCCAATCAGGGCGCATCCATTGGAAAATCAATTCATTTTTATCACTGACCCTGTTCCTTATATTTTTTGGAAACTAAAATGGACAAATAGCACTTGGACACTTTTTGTTTCCTATTTTGCTTGCATACATTTCATCTCTCCATTGTTTTTATATATATTACATATTTATTAGATATCGTATATATATTTTTTAGATATCTTATATATTTTATACCACTTGGTCCAACATAGACTATTGCAATAGTTTAATTTTTTTATGTGTAGAGGATCCATATCCATATCATTATTTTATTGTAATATTGTATTGTGATACAGTATTTTTAAGAAAAAACTCATTCTCTTACCCATACTTAATTGTTTTATATATCATTTATATTTCTTTGCATACTATAATTGTCTAATTTTAGATCAATATTTGATATAACAAATACCCGCATTTGAACTCACTAGATATTAGGTATCACCCTCTATTAATTTATTTATCATAGTAGATACCCTATTGCTTCTCTTAGCGCTTCTCCCCCTCTTTGTTTTATGTTTCTCCATTAACCGTTAGGGAGATTAGGGTTGTTTTTTGGGAGTCCTAGCAATATTAGGGATATAGTGCGAGGCAGTATTAATTTTTTTTTATTTTTCCCTTTAAATATTCCCAAACCCCAAGAGCTCTATAAAACCCCTCTCGTTTTACTGGAAAACTAGTCTTATCTTTGCCACCACTGGAAGAAGGAGAAGAATGAAGATGTGCATGCAATTCTTCAAAAAAGAGGGGTTCTCAGACTGAGTTGAGGCCCATTTCCCCTCAGAGTGCAGTGTTTAATGGAGGGTTGTATTGGGGGCATGGGTAGTGAGACATTTTTCACCTCATGGTATTTAGTCACAAGCCTTCCACATATGTCGGGGGGACTTGTCTTATTCCTCCTTCTGGTGGGTCATCGATATACTCCTATTCCATATACTCTGCTGATATGTTTCAGCACTGGTTTGGCTTTCCGCTGTTTTTTTCCAGTGGATGAGTGCCTATAGGAAAGTACTTTATTTTATTATTTAATGTGGGCACTCTATGCAAAAGTCTTAGGCCACCATTAGATTTGTTGTTTTAGCAATGGTAAAATGACCAAATATAATTATATCTCAGTTTCTTTATTAAAATACAACCAGAAAATACTGAATATTTGTATGTAGTATTAAAAAAACCACATGTCCTGTATTTCACCTGAAGTTATTTGTGGGTTTGTCTTTGCATCCTGAACAATTTTATTGGCAGTTGTGGCTGAAATTTTAGTTGGTCTACCTGACCGTGGTTTGGTTTCAACAGAACCCCTCATTTTCCACTTCTTTATTAGAGTTTGAACACTGCTGATTTGCATTCTCAATTTCTTGGATATCTTTTAATATCCCTTTCCTGTTTTATACAGTTTGTACCTTTTCCCGCAGATCCTTTGACAATTATTTTGCTTTCCCCATGACTCAGAATCCAGAATCGTAAGTGCAGCACTGGATCAAAGATGCAAGGGTCTGTCAGGAATCCAGAAACTCATTGACCTTTTATACACACACACTAATTACAAGCAAACAGATCACAGGTGAGGATGGTTACATTTAATAGCCATTCAAACCCCTTTGTGTCAACTTGTGTGCATGTTATCAGGCCAAAATCACCAGGGTATGTAAACTTTTGATCAGGGTCATTTGGTTAGTTTCTGTTGTCATTATGATTTAAAAAGAGTAAACACAGTTGATTGATAATAAATGGCTTCAGCCAAACACTAACCATGAGTGAAAGAAAAGTTTTTGTGTTATCATTCATATTCTCTGAAAAATGGCAAGAAATCATAAATTCTGACAGGGTATGTAAACTTATGAGCACAACTGTATATGTGTATATATATATATATACACATATACAGTTGTGCCAGAATAGTGCACATAGACTTGTTGGGTTAGCACGCATTGTGTTAGTTTTTGGCACTGAGGTATTGCATCAAGCACATTTATATAACACATGTTTAAATGTATGCAGACCAATTTAATGTTCCTGGTTATGAGGATTTTACTGCTTCTTCTTATTGTTCCTTACAGGGGAGTTTATTAGATTTTGCTCCTGGAGTTAAGGACTTAATTCACTCTACAGTATCTGAAATGTTGAAAGCAATGTCTCCTTCAAGTAAGCCTAAAAGGTCAGTCAGTCCATAATTTACCTTCTGCTAGCTCTATGCCTGCTGAGGTTAATGTTTCTGGCCATGAAGCTGCTGAAACCTCAGAGGGAGAGGTCTTCTCTGATGATCAAGGGTCTTCCTCTGATCATGAATCAGAGTAATGCTTTTTTTCTTTACAGTTGAACATATTCTTTCACTTTTAAAGGAAATTTTGCTTATTTTAAAGGGTTAAATATCATAAGATAGCTGAACAAGTCTGTAAATTCTTTAGACTTAATTTATAAATCTATGGTTACATTTCCAAAAGATTTTTCCTGTCCATGATGCTGTCTTTGAGATAGTTGCTAGGGATAAGTTTAAGGGCAAAGTTCAAGAAAATGTATCCTTTACCGGGTTCTAATATTGAACTTTGGGAAACTGATTCTAAGGTTGATGAAGTCATTTGAACCTTGGCTAAACATGCTACTATCTATTTGGAAAATAGCTTGTTAAAGACCCTTTAAATAGAAAGTTAAAATACTTTCATAGGAGAAATTTTCAGACCAGTATTGGATCTAAATCTCTGAACAAGTTTCTCAGAGTCCCTAATTTCAAAATGGAAACTATACTGATGATTCTGCCTTTTGTTGAGCAAGCTCAATTTATGTCCACAATAGCTTTCAAAGATGATTATCTTCATGTTCCAATTCATAAGGAACATCATCAGTTTCTAAGGTTTGCTTTTCTAAACAAGCACTTTCAGTTTGTTGCTCTACCATTTGATCTGACTACAGCTCCCATAATATTCTCAAAGGTTCTGGGTAAACTTTTGTCTGTGATCAAAACTCAGGGTATTGCAGTGTTTCCTTACCTGGACGATATCTTAGTTTAAGCTCCATCTTTACATTTAGCACAATCTTACACCAGCAGACTGTTGTTGTTTCTTCAACAACATGGATGGAGAATCAGTTTTCCAAACTTCAATCTCTTTCTTTTCCCTGTTTATTCTTTGGGTTCTATTTGAGTTGTGTATTTTGTTTCTCTGTGAAAAAAGGTTTTGTTATTAGGCCCTTTTTTTCTCATTACTTGTGGACTCCACTGCTTGGGTATTCATTCCCAGGAGTGAAAGATCATGGACCCTCACTGCCTGTATGAAAGAAAACATAATTTATGCTTACCTGATAAATTAATTTATTTCATGGTGGTGAGAGTCCACAAGATCCCACCTTGTTTTTTTTTTTGGTGTTGGTTTATTTTTGCACATATCTTTTTTTCCCTGCTCCTATTATTTTGCTCTTATTATCTTTCCTATCTTTTTGCCTGGCTTTACATCAGAATAGTTTACCAGTGAGGTGAGAGAGGTTTTATAGAGCTCTTGGAATTTGGAAATCTTTGCCTCTTACTTGTGGCATGGAAGAGTAATTCACAGGATAAATCAGTTGTGGACTCTCACCACCATGAAAGAAAACATAATTTATGCTTAGCAGATAAATTCCTTTCCTTCCTGGCAGGGAGAGTCCACAACTTAATTCCTTACTGTTGGGAAATACAACACCTGGCCACCAGGAGGAGGCAAAGACACCCCACCCAAATGCTTAAATATGCCTCCCACTTCCCCTATCCCCAGTAATTCTGTTGAGGGAACAAGAAAAAGTAGGAGAAACATCAGAATATAAAGGTGCCAGAAGAAATAATATAACAAAAGGAGCCGCCCACCAAAAATAAATTATGGACGCTCCCTGCCAGGAAGGAAAGGAATTTATCTGGTAGCATAAATTATGTTTTCCTTTCATAAGGTAGGGAGAGTCCACAACTTCATTCCTTACTGTTGGGAAAACTATACCCAAGCTCCAGAGGACACTGAAGGAATAACGTGAGGGAACAAAAAAGAGATGGACCCTATTCTGAGAGCACCACAACCTGCACAACTTTTCTCCCGAAAGCTGCTTCAGCCAAAGCAAACACATTAAACTTAAATTTTGAAAAAGTGAGTAAAGAGGACCAGGTAGCCGCCTTACAAATCTGATCCATAGAGGCTTCATTCTTAAAATCGCAGGAAGAAGCCACTGCTCTAGTGGAATGAGCCATTATACTCTCAGGAGGCTGTTGCCCCGCTATCTCATAAGCTAAGCGGATGACACTCCTTAACCAGAAAGATAGGGAAGTCGTAGTAGCTTTCTGCCCCTTACGCTTCCCCATATAGATGACAAACAAAGAGGAAGATTCCCTGAATTCCTTAGTAGCCTGAAGATATAACGTCAAGGCATGAACCAAATCTAGATTGTGCAACAAACGTTCCTTCACTGAAAAAGGATTAGGACACAAAGAAGGAACAATAATTTCTTGATTAATGTTACGATCCCACACCACCTTAGGAAGGAACCCTAATTTAGTACGTAAAAGGCCTTATCAGCATGGAAAACAAGATAAGGGGGGTCATATTGCAAAGCAGAAATCTCAGAAACTCTGCGTGCAGAGGCAATAGCCAACAAAAAAAGAACCTTTCAAGATAATTTAATGTCAACAGTATGCATAGACCCAAACGCAGCCTGCTGCAAAACACTAAGAACAAGATTGAGGCTCCAAGGCAGAGCTCCAGATCTAAACACAGGTCTGATCCTAGTCAGAGCCTTAACAAAGGACTACACATCAGGAAGCTCAGCCAATCTCTTGTGCAGTAACACCGACAGGGCCAATATCTGTCCCTTCAGGGAACTAGCAGATAGATCCTTCTCCAGTCCATCCTGAAGAAAAGATAACATTTTGGAAACCTTAACCTTATGCCAGGAAAAGCCACGCTCTTCACACAAGTACAAGTAAGTCCTCCACACTTTACGGTAGATACGACGAGGAACCAGAGTGTCGATAACACTCTCAGAAAACCCTCTCTTGGCTAAGACTAAGCATTCAATCTCCACGCAGTCAGCCTCAAAAAATCTAGATTTTGATGAACGAAGGGACTCTGTATCAGCAGAATTCTGTGACAAGGTAACCTCCACTGAGGAGATGACGATATCCCCACTAGATCCGCAAAACCACGTCCTTCGCAGCCATGATGGAGCAATCAGAATCACTGATACTCGCTCCTCCTTGATGCGAGCCACCACACAAAGGAGAAGCGGTAATGCAGGAAATAGATATGAGTCTGAACCTCCATGTTACTGATAGGGCATCTATTAGTTCCGCCTGAGAAACCCTCAACCTCGACTTGTACCTGGGTAGCTTGGTATTGAGGCGGGATGCCATGAGATCTATCTCAGACGTCCCCCACTCGCTGCCTATCTCTACAAACACCTCTGGGTAGAGAGACTATTCCCCTGGGTGAAAGGATTGCCTTCTGAGGAGGTTCGCTTTCCAGTTGTCCACACACCCAGATTGTGGATCGCTGACAGCGTACATCTGTAAGTCTCCGCCCACTCTATTATCTGAGATACGTTTCTCATCACCAAGGGACTTCTCGTTCTCCCCTGATGGTTGATGTAAGCAACCGAGGTTATAATGTCTGATTGGAATCTGATAAATGGGGATGAACCCAAAAGGGGCCAAGCCTTCAAGGCATTGAAGATTGCCAGGAGTTCCAATATATTGATTGGAAGGGAGGACTCCTCCTGAGTCCACAGCCCTTGTGCCTTCTTGGCACTCCAAACGACTCCCCAGCCGGAAAGGCTTGTGTCCATAGTCAAAATCTTCCAAGATGGTCTCAAGAAGCATGTGTCTTGGGACAGATGATCTGGACAGAGCCACCAAGAGAGTGAGTCTCTCGACAGGTTTTCCAGCACAATCTGCTGAGACAGATCTGAATGGTCACCATTCCATGGTCTCACCATGCATAGTTGTAAGGGTCTGAGATGGAATCAGGCAAAGGGATTGATGTCCATACAGGACACCATGAGTCAGATCACCTCCATACACTGGGCCACTGTGGGTCTCAAGGAGGACTGGAGGGCAAGGCATTCAGTAGTTAGCTTGCAACGCCTCTGATCTGTGAGAAATATTCTCATGCATATGGAGTCTATAATTTTCCCCAGGAAATTCACCCTTGTACTTGGGTAATAGAGCTCTTTTCCAAGTTTATCTTCCATCCATGTGATTGAAGAAGACTGAGAAGGGACTCTGAGTGTTCTTCCGCTATACGAAAAGATGGTGCTTGTACCAAGATATTGTCCAGGTAAGGTACTACTGCAATACCTTGTGTTCTGGCAACAGCTAGAAGAGAGCCCAGAACCTTCAAAAATATCCTTGGTGCAGTAGCTAGGCAAAATGGAATAGCTATGAACTGGAAGTGCTGGTCCAGAAAAGCAAACCTCAGGAACTGAAAATGTTCCCTGTGTATCGGAATGTGAAGATATGCATCCTTCAGGTCTATGGTGGTCATAAACTGTCCTTCCTGAACCAGAGGAAGGATTGACCATATTGTCTCCATCTTGAAAGAGGGAACACTCTAACTTGTTTAGGCACTTTAAGTCCAGAATTGGATGAAAAGTTCTGTCCTTTTTTGGAACCACAAAAAGGTTTGAATAAAACCCCAAACCTCTTTCTGCTTTAGGTACCGGGATAATTACTCCTAAAGAGGTGAGATCCCTTACGCAACCTAAAAAGGCAGTCCTTCTTTTCTGGTCTTGTAGACAGTATTTAGAGTAGGAATCTGCCCCTGGATGGATGAGATTTGAATCCTATCAAGTATCCTTGAGATACAACCTCCAGGATCCAAGGATCCTGTACATCCTGGAACCAAGTGTCTGAAAAAAAGAGACAATCTGCCTCTTACTCGATCCGATCCCGGTTCGGGGGCCGCCCCTTCATACCGACTTGTACTCTGTGGGTTTCTTAGTCTGTTTTGACTTATTCCAGGACTGAGCCGGCTTCCAAGTACACTTTGGCTACTCGTACTTGGATGAGGATTGCTGCCATTGTGATTTGTCAGAAGGAAAGGAAAGAGAATTAGACAATTGCCATCCCTTAGGCCTATTCTTCTTATCCTGCGGTAGGAAGGTACCTTTCCCTCCAGTAACCGTAGAAATAATGGAGTCCAGTCCTGGCCTGAATAAAATCTTCCCCTTGAAAGGAAGAGAAAGGAGTCTGGATTTAGAAGTCATATCCGAAGACCAAGACTTCAACCAGAGAGCCCGGCTGGCTAGGACCGCAAACCCAGAAGCCTTTGCATTTAGGCGAATAATCTGCATATTTGCGTCACAGATGAAGAAGTTAGCAACTCTCAGAGCTTTAATTATCTCCTGAATATTCTCAAGAGGAGTCTCCACCTCATTGAGCTCTGACAGAGTGTCGCACCAGTAGGTAGCTGCTCCAGCAACCGCGGCTATAACTGCCGCCGGTTGAAATAAAAACCCTGTATGTTGAAACATCTTCCTCAGAAAAGTTTCCATTTTCTTATCCATAGGCTCTCTAAAAGAAGAACTATCCTTCAGAGGGATAGAAGTACGCCATCCACCCTAGGGATGGAGCCCCACAAATCTGATTGAGAGTCAGGGACCGGGAATAATTTTTTAAAAGTAGACGAGGGGGAAAAAGAAGTTCCTATTCTTTCCCATTCATTGCTAATAATGTTCACCATCTTAACTGGCACAGGAAAACTCAGAGGGACCTTCTTGTCTTCATAAACCCTGCCTAATTTAGAGATCTTAGGTTCCTCAAGGAGTTTAGCCTTTGGAACCTCTAGCGTAGACAGAACCTTCTTTAATAAAAACGCAGATGTTTTAAATCTAAAGGAGAGTTCCTCCACTGAAGGAGGTTTAGAAACTGAAGTTTCCAACTCAGAAAGTTCACCCTCTGAAGCTACAGAGGTTAACTCATCCTTGGATAGCTGAGACATAGTAGCTAAATCCGACAAATATTTAGATGACTCTAGGTCAAGAGAACTATGTTTAACCTTTCTCTTAAGTTTGCTAGAGGGAGGTAAGGCACTCAGGGCCGCAGACACCGCCGATAGTAACTGCACGGTAAGGTTCAGAGGAAAAAAGCCCCCTCAAGATGGAGGATTAGTTGAGCCGCGTGAAAACTGCACCTGACACGGGTAGTGTAGAAAGGGTAGTAATCTCTCGGCACACAGATTCCTTTTTTTGCATAAATTTAAAGATTTTTAACTGTAAGCTCTAAAACTAGTATAGCTGTATCTTCACTGGATGACCAGCACTTCCATTTAATGCTTATTGATTGATAGGTAGTTCCTACTAACACTAATTAAGCATTAACAGGAAGTTCCTTCAAGTCCATGAGTGTTAGTAAGAAGTGCACAACCAATACTGGTATATTATTAATTATTATTTTAAACATCTTATACTTTCTTTTTTTCTAGGGAAAGATGTCAACATATTTAGATGCTAAATATGTTTTTGTTCATGAATGACAGGAATGTGTTGAGCATAGTATCCCTTTATAATTATTTAAGCTAACCTATTGTCTGATTGGCTATTGTTTTGGGGGTTTTTTCAACTTGCAGCTAGACAGCAGCTGAACTATAACTGTTCATAGAGCACTTACTCTGGTGAGCTAAAGAAATTTTTACAGTTATGCTGCAGCACTTTCAAGTGATTTAGCATATGAGTATTATGTCCGTTTAATGATCATAAAAATGGGAGTCTGCTAAGTAATACAGGCTACATATTGCAAAGCTAAAATAAAATAAAAACAAAGCCTGTGCACAAATCACAGTCTTAATGGTGGTTTTAAACTTTGAGTATGCCAACAAATCTGTATCTTCCGAAATATCTTCAAAATAACTTGATGCTGACAATCCTCAATCTTAGCCTGGTTTTTGCATCTACTGTAATTAAAAAAAATTGAAAAACAAGCCCAAGAAGACACCTTGTCATAATACTCCTCTGTTTTGATTGGATGAAAAAAAATTAGAATAGCTTTACCAAATAAAATAATTCTCAGTCATTTAAGTAATGGTGGTCATGCAGTGAATTACAAAAATCTATATACATTATAATTCTATTATTAAATATAGATGCAAGATACTACAGATGTGCATAATGTTGCTGTACATGTATGCAGGTTATTCTAAACACTTTGATTTGCATTACTTCCAATTGTTTAAAATTAAGACAAAATAAAAGTATGCTACAGCAGCATATCATCCACTACAAATCTTTATGAAATTTCTGTTTACGCTAATGAAATACATTCACCCTTTGAAACATTCATATTCCTGTCTTCCAAAAAAATGACCTTTTGTAAAACCTCTTAATATCACTCAAAAGACCTTTCATGTTTTTAGAAAGCTGATTCTGCAAACTCTTGAAAGTCAGAAGCGTTCTGATTAAAATGGCCAATAGCAAATTTCCTGCTCATGCTTTACATATCAAGTAGGAGAGAGCAATGATTTAGTTATATCACAAATGGAAAATGTTAAATTTAGTTTCTTTGTGGGACCTAGAATTTCCCAGCACATAATATTCTGTATGGAGTATTTCACAATTAATATGAATAATACATCTATGTGATTCTTTATAGTGTTAGCCTTTTAGACCTCATTAATAAAGGGATATTCAAAAGCAAAATTTGTATACTCTAATTTGTAAATGTGTGAATCGCTGGCCCTAACTGCCGTCTAGATTACAAGTGTTGCGGCATGGCTTTTAACGCTGAAAATATGGCCATTCCAGCGTCAAAGCAGCCCTTGGATTTTGTGCGGTATGAAGCTTAACGCCACCATATTGCACGCACAAGGAGGCTTTTCAGTAACTCTTAATGGCAGCGCTATGAAGAGTGAAATAACGCAACTTTTTTGGCATTAGTCTCGCACCCTGTTTAGCATAAAACTCATAATCTAGGTGTATTTGATTAATACATGCAAAGTGGTTAAACACATAGGTAATCTCCTGCTCAAAAGCCGCAAGCATCATAACAGGAAATAGCTGTTATGCTACATAAATTGCCACTCCTGATTGGTTCACTGACTATATTTTACTTGGGAACTGCAAGCATAGGACTTTACATAGGTATACATATGGGACTTTACCAAGGTTTTTAACACATTTGCAAGGAATAAATAGTAAACACATAGGAGACGATCACAATCAGTTAGAAAAGCTTATCAAATAATTTATCTTTTATATCCCCATATAATTTAATTGGGAATTTGTTGGAAAAATAATTAGATAACATTTTCTAAATGATTGTGATCTACTCCTAGTAAGCTAGGATCAGTACTGCAAAAACATATATTCTCTAACAAGTAAGAGAATTTAATTTTCACAAAACAATGTCCCATTAACATTTGAGTAAAAATAATCATTATTACAATTTTTGCTCTCAGCAACCAGTAACTTATGTTTTCTTCTGTATTTTCATGTTTAGAGTTAGATTACAAATTGAGCACTAAATATAACTCACTCTAAAGCAATATTTGCGCTCTTCTGAGTGATACCAGTGCATGCTCACGAGAGCGCGCTTCCATAGACCCCACAGCTGCCAACTTTAGCCCCCCCAAAATTTCCTAGTGCAGTTATTTTTTTTTAAATAAAAAATGCTACTATGTTTATTTAAAAAAAAAAGAACTACAGATTGTATTTTGGGGGCAATTGGGCACTTTTAAAAAATTAACTAGAGGTCTGACTGAATTAGTTAATTAGTTATTTGTTTGAGCGCTAATTGCTACAGCAAGCTCGCAGTTACTTGTATCTGCTAGTAATTTATCGCAGCAATAAATTAGTGCTCCTCTTGTAATCGAGGCCTTCAATTTTATTTATTGTATTTCACTGTATAGAGAAAGTCAAAAGTCAATATGATAGAGCATTGCGACTAAACAATAATAATCATCATAATAATTATTTTACTTTATTCTTAGCTTATACTTGCAGTTAAACTGACACAATAATACTAATATTCTTGTATGCATTAACTACAAGTTAACATTTTGTTACACACACACTCACACACACATACATGTACACACACTAACATACATGTACTCACACATACATGTACACACACACACTCACATACATGTGCTCACACACACATACATGTACACACACACACTCACATACATGTACTCACACACACATACGTGTACACACACATATACACACACACGCACACATACATGTACACACACATACATGTACACACACACACACAAGTACTCACACACACACACACACACATACATGTACACACACACACACACATACACACACATACATGTACACACACACACATACACACACATACATGTACACACACACACACAAGTACTCACACACACACACACACACATACATGTACACACACACATACACACACATACATGTACACACACACACATATACACACATACATGTACACACACACACACACACTCACATATATGTACTCTCTCAAACAATCATACATGTACACACACATACACACACACACATATATGTGCTCTCTCAAACACACATACGTGTACACACACATACACGTACATATTTACTGACATAACAAATTAGGTGATAAATAAAGAAGAAACTGGAATATATATACCTTACAAACACATATACAGTGTAATTATTGTCACAGGGACCGTGCCATGTGTATTTATAAACATCCACTCACCAAGAATTGTACGTTTAAAAGCATTGTTGTTTTACAATGCAGAACATTTGCAAGAATTTAAATACCATAAAACTATTTAATTCTGAATATCCACTACTATGCTTAGGTGTCAAATATAAATTTGCCAGTGGTTGATTAATTCATAAAGTGTTTTTGCCAGCTGGAAAGCACGGTGCCTACAGCCCTGTCAAAAGCCTCCAGGATTTTAGAACAATTTCTGGATGTAAGCTATTTAGCCTGATTTTTCTCTTACTTCATAGCACATTGTCTATTATAAGCTGTGCAAAACATTTCACATTGTGAAGGAAATTATCAGATAATGGTCTATTTACAAACTATATATAAAAGAATATAAAGTGTATAAGTGTATGTGCTTTAATTATGATAATGATCTTGGGTGTTTGCTTTTGGCCTACTTCAGTGTATTGAACCAGCATGAAAAATTATATTAATACAAAATATCTCAAGTCATTTCTTTACAAATAGAGAGTCATTAAAATAAACATTCTCAACATAACAAAGGAACATTGAATTAAAAAAATGTTCTGTCATGTTTATTAAAGGGCATTCTTTTAATAAGTTAAAAATATTTTGTAGCATGAAAAATGGTAAATTTAAACTCGTTACATTTTGAAACTAGCAGGAAATGCATGGTTTGCAATTTATTGTAAAGGGAGATATTTTGAATTGATACTAATATCAAACAAATGTTCAAAGTACTATTTTTAAGCAGCATGGACATCCAAAAAAATTGATAAACAATAAAGATAATATGAATACAAATAATAAATAAAAATCTTTTATTAGGTCATACAGAATTTCTTTACTCAGCAGTTAAATACACTGAAATAATTTATTTTATAAAATGTGTTATCTAAGAAATATATGTGATCTTTTTTTTATGTCTTTCCATCAATGTGGTCACTGAAGGGTGAAAGCGATGCTTAGGTTATATGTTTCCCACCTTTGGAGTGTTCTATTGAGTGTATAAACACTGGCATTAAATGAAAAACAAGTCATGGAATCTTAGGGGCCGATTTATCAATTGCCTGGCGGACATGATGTGCTGTAGCGAATCCTGTACGCCAGACATCGATAAATGCCGACAGCATACGCTGTCGGCATTTATCATTGCACAGTTCAGGGGGTGTCAATCAACCTGATCGTATGAGATCGATGTCCGCAACCTCAGGCGCAGCGGACGAGTTAAGGAGCTCTTAAGAACGCTGCTTCTTAACACTTCCGGCGAGCCTGAAGGTTCGCATGGAAACAGGGGTATATTGCCCCATTTGGGCCGTGATAAATCGGCCCCTTAATCTCTTTCACTACAGTATGTTGTTGTAGTAAAAATACTATGCCAAAACAAACATATTATTCAGTGTTGTGTTGGGATATTTTTAGCTGGGCTCGCAGGGCATTCAAATTAGGTTCTAAAGTGCACAGCTTGGGTCTCCATTCCTAAGATATCTGACTTTCAACATAAGTGCCAGCCCATCATAGCCAGATTCATGTTTTTTATAGCAGCGATTACATTATTTTTTGTAACACTGAGATGTAACAGGGATGTGTGTCCTTGGACAGGGACCATAAAGCCTAGGTCCTAAAGAACCCCTTCATATCTCAGCAATAGAGACTATAAAGCATTTCTAGCCAGATTCCATGGTTCTACTTCAGCTCTTTTCAGAGTTCTGAATCAAAAATCTGTTTAAGAATTATGCCTATTAAAGGGACACTCAAGTCATAATAAACTTTTATGATTCAGAAAGAGCATGTCATTTTAAGACACTTTCCAATTTACTTCCATTATCACATTTTACAGTCTTTTTATATTCACACTTTCTGAGGAACAAGCTCCTACTAAGCATGTGCACAAGCTCACAGGGTATATGCGTACTAGTATGTGATTGGCTGTCGGATGATACAGGGGGAAGGAAAAAAGAGAGAAAAAATAAATTTTGCAGAAAAAAAATGTACTGTTTATTTGAAATTCAGAGTAGGGGGTCAATTTATCAAATGTCTTCAGGACATGATTCTTTGTAGCGTGGGCATTTAACATTACACAAGCATTCTGTGAAATGCTTGTGCAATGCCGCCCCCTACACATTCATGGCCAATCGGCCGCTAGCAGGGGGGGGTAAACATCCCGATCAGATCTTACGACCGCTGCTTCTTAACTTCAGTTTCCGGCACGCTGGAAACTACAGGGGTAGATAGCAGCATCCACTGGTTATTAAATCTATCCCTAAGTGTTAAATCATTGTCTTTTTATTATGCACTTGTTAATTATGCAATTCCACTGCATTGAGTGGTCCTTTAAGCATTATTATCTCTGATTATAGCACAACCCATAGTTTATAGTACAACTACAATTTTTTGTTTTTAAACACACATTTAAGTGACTAATTGATGTCCTTCTTTACCTAAATATTATTTGCATTTTATTTATCATGGAAAGTTCCTTTTACCCTATATATGTAGTAACATAAATATTTATTGTAGCTAGTTATGTTTTATGGGGCTTTATTTTCATCATTGATACAAACATTATAAAATGGATATGAAATGCCAAGTATAAAAAGATATTATGTGTAAAATGCTTGCCATGAAAATTGTTTGTGATTACCATCTAAGTGGAATGTACATTTTTTTCTGTGACAAAGTCTAAATAATTGATGTGTTTCCAGTATCCTTGGATTAAAAGCAAAAGAATGGGTCAGGACATTGAAAGCAGAGAATGATCAGTTTAACAATTAGTTCACAATTTAAATTGCATACAAATTGTGCCTTGTACAGATACTGTAAAGACACTTCAAGGTGGATAAAGGTAGATATTGACTCAACTTTTCATATAAATCATCATCTTGACTTTTGTTTTTTAATATTAAGCTTTTGTAGGAATGTTCGGGTTATTATAAAATATTACTGCCCTTGTTTTACGCAGTGTCTGCATCCTGTGATTTGTGAAGTGACAGATTCTATCAGGATACTTCAAGTATATAATGTCTGTTATTCCTTTTTTTTTGTTCTTTCCTTTTGCAATGATATTTCAGGGTAAAATGTATTTTAGAAGACCTGTTTATATTACAACAATTATTTATATTTTTAGTCCAGAGGGCAGGGAAATAAGAACAGCATCCAGGCCGGCAGGTCTTGCAAACATATGGAGTACATTAAGTGGCAGATAAATCAGAAGGACATTGCACACAGCACATGCCATCCTAGATTTGGAATACATATAGGGATGCTTTTGGAACCCACAAGGCTAAAGCAAAGTGTTCCAGAATAGCAGCGCTAAAACAGAAGCCTGTAATTGATCATGTTAAACTTAAGCAGCATTACAAATGAAATAAGCACATCCTGGTAATAAAGGATCTGACTTGCTCACATTTTGGACAGAAAACAAAAATATCAATTTAAAAAACAACGTGTTGATTTTTGCTACAAAGAAAAGTAATTTCTAGTAATTGTTTTTACTTCTGTTTGCTGATATATTTCCAGTAGATGTACAGAGCAGAATTATTCACGCCTGACTGCATTACCTACTAAATCTATACAGTTTGTTCCATAAACTGCTTGTTTTTGAGTTGTGTTGTGTTATTGAATAATATGCAGTTGCAATTATTATTTATGCCCTATAATGATGAGCAAATATTAGCTTTAAAACCCACCCATAATGCATCAGTTTAAATGAAACTAAAGGTTTATGACTTACATTTATACTGCAATACAAATTTAAAAATAAATAAAAAGTCTAATGTCAACACTTCTTTCTCTTTCTCTGTATTTATTTTTTTATCTGTCATTTAGCACAGTAAGTTGTGCAATTTTGAAATTGAATTGAAAGCCATTGTAGTCTTTAAAATATTTCTTTGAATACATTTCCTTATTTGGAGCTAAGACAATCTTGATTAGATATGTACAAAAATGTAAGGTGAGCTGTGACAATTAAAGGGACAGTTTAGTCAAAAATAAACTTTTATGATTCATGTAGGGCATGTAATTTTAAACAACTTTACAATTTACTTTTATAATCAATTTTGCTTTGTTCTCTTGGTATTCGTAGTCGAAGGCTACACCTAGGTAGGCTCATATGAAAATATCTTAGCCCTTGAAGGCTGCCTCTTATCTGAATGCATTTGGACATTTTTTCACAACTAGAGGGCGTTCATATGTGCCATATAGATAGCATTGTGCTCACGCCCATGGAGTTACACAGGAGTCAGCACTGATCGGCTAAAATGTTTGTCTGTCAAAAGAACTGAAATAAACAGGCAGTTTGCAGAGGCTTAGAGAAAAGATAATCACAGAGGTAAAAAGTGTATTAATATAACTGTGTTGGTTATTCAAAACTGGGGAATGGGTAATATAGAGATTATCTTTTTTTAAAAACAATAAAAATTCTAGTGTAGGCTGTCCCTTTAAGCAACTCATTGGCGATGATAAAAGAATAAATAGTTTAGATGCCTAAGTATCTGTTGCAGGATATTTTATTCAAGTGAAAAAAAAATCAAAAGAAGATAATAAGGCAGATGTTTTATTATTATTATTGTTGTGGAAATTGTGCCAGAAATACAGGTGCTTATTTTCCATGGGAGATAAAGTAAACACTTACTAAAAATCTAAGTGTAATCACTTATTATGAAGTACAGGAAACAAAAGGACAGAAATGACTCTATGGGCGAGATTACATATGTGGTGTAAGTTTCAGCGCAACTGCTGAAACCCACGTTGCCTGTAAGTTCACCTCGCTCATCGGGCGAATCACGTAACACGTGCCGCCATATGATAAACTGCCTTAAGTCAGAAATGTGTGCAACTACACATATCTGGTGTCGCCAGTAACTTATGCCAGTATATTATATTGCACGCCTAACAAAAATAAAATGTTGAATTTGCACGTAAAAATCTAAACCGGACAAAAAAAATTGAACCAACACATCAAAACGCCATTCAAAACCCCTAACTGCCATACCCCACATCACAAATACTAAATAAACATACTAACCACTAATCCACCACCCCTCCACATTGCAAACTACTACATAAACTTATTAACCCCTAAACAGCCACCCCCCCCCCCCACACACAATGTAAACTACTATATAAACCTGAGCCATCGTTAACACCTAAGTGGGAAACTCTGTGACGGCTCAGAGCCGTCATTATCACTGAAAGGGTTAAACTAAAAACTAAGCCCCCTTACCTAACACCCCCTAACTTAACCTGGACTAAAATACACTGAAATAAAATTAAAAAGATACTAACTACATTAAAAAACATTAGAGCAAGTTACAAAAAATAAAAAACCTAATTTACATTAAACACTAACATTACAATAAAAAAATACCATTACATAAAATAAAAAACCTACCCTTACAAAAAAAACTAACATTATAGAAAATAATAAAAAAACTAACATTACAGAAAATTAGAAATGAAATTATAAAAAAATCAAAAAAAGTTATACCTATTCTAATATCCCATTAAAAAAATAAATTAAAAAAAAAGGGCCTTTTGTAGGGCATTGCCCTAAAGTTAACAGCTCTTTTGCAAAGAAAATAAACACATTACCCCCTAACATTACAACCCCATTGCCTTGAAAAGGGCATTTGCATGATCATTGCCCTTAAAAGGGCATTCAGCTCTTTTTTAGCCCATTAAAAATAAAAAAATAATCCTAATCTAAAAAAAAAAACACCCCAAAAATAAAAAGAAAACTAACACTAACCCCAAAATAGGTACTCACCATTGCTGAAGTCCGGTGAAATATCTTTATCCCAGCGGTGAAATATCTTCATCCAGATGGCTCCATCTTTATCCATCGTGGGACCATCTTCTATCTTCATCCCGGTGGTGGCGGATGCTTCGGCAAGGTCTTCTGCACGGTCGGTCCTCATCTTCATCCAGGCGATACGGAGGCCCACTTCATGCGATCTCCTGCCGCACACTGAAGATTGAATGCAAGGTTCCCTCTTTTATATAGGGGTACCCTTGCATTCCTATTGGCTGATTTGAATTTGTCAGCCAATAGGAATGCAAGGGTACCCCCATATAAAAGGTGTGCCATGCATTCAATCTTCAGTGTGCAGCTGTAGATCGCATGTAGAGGAGCTCCGTGTCACGCGGATGAAAAGGACCCACAACGTCTGCGCTGCCAGCATAATAATGCTAGAAGATGGATTGCCGCCCTTCATCATTGGTAAGTACTAATTTGGGGATTAGTGTTGGGTTTTTTTTTAATTTTTGGTGTTTTTTTTTAAGATTATGGATTTTTTTTTATTTTTTGGGACTGAAAAAGAGCTGAATGCCCATTTACGGGCAATGCCCATCCAAATGCCCTTTTCAGGGCAATGGTTAGATTAGGGGTTTTTTGTTAGTTTTTTTTATTTTTGGGGTTTGGGGGGGTGGGGGTTGTAGTGTTAAGGGGTAATTGGTATTTTTTTAAGATAAAAGAGCTGTTAGCTTTGGGGCAATGCCCTGCAAAGGCCCATTTAAAGGTTATTGATAGTTTATTTTTAGATTAGTTTTTTTAGGGGGTGTTTATTTTGGGGATGGTATTAGAACAGGAATATTTTTTATTATTTTTGATCATTTTGTTTATTTTTTGTAATGTTAGATTTTATTATTTTTTGTAATTTTAGTGGTGGTTAATAGATTTATTTATTAGTTGCGAAGCGGGAGGATGGTGGTTTAGGGATAAACAGCTTTATTTATTATTTGAGATGTGGGGGGATGGCTTTTAAGGCGATATAAGTGTAGTTTATGGGTATTAGTGTACTTTGTAACATGTATGTTTTGTGGAAAAAAAAGTGTTTCGGAAAAACACATAGCTACAGGACAGGTCTTTGAATGCGGAACGGATCATTTAGGTAAAGGCCATAATGATCGTGGGAAAGACATACAGCGCGACTTGTAATCCGGGCCATTATGAAATGTATGCTTTGCAAAATGTGCTTTTGTTGGAAGACCTTTACTTGCAGACTAATTCGATAGGAAAATTTCAAATGGAAAATGTGTTTTTTTGTTTGGATTTAAAAAAGAATAATCAATGAGTACACAAATATATTTTTTATGTTGGTGTAGTTTTTTGTTATGTCATTGTGGTATTTGTTATCCCCCCTCTTTGTTTTGTAAGACATTTATTATTTTTTCTTATTATTATATTATTATTTATTTGCCCTCTGGGAATTCCACTATTCAGATAATTAGACAGACAATGCCATTTTTTAATAGTTAGTTAAAATCTCACAACTGCACAAGATTTGGTTACCATCTTAGTTTTTCTCTGTGTATAATCAATGGGAGAGCAGTGTCATGAAAACCTCATTATTTTAGGATGTCAGAGGTTAACCTTTCTTTTCTTTTCTGGTGTATTTCTCTGCTATTTACAACCTCCTATCAGAACTATCTAAGACAATAAAAAAGCAATGTTTTGGGAAGAATTTGTTTTATTATATCTGGGAAAACACAGACACACATACTCTCTGTTCATATATCACTCCTTGGAAGCTTGGGACATGGATATCTCTAACTTTAAGGTATTTTCCATAGCCTGGTACTAGTCTGTGATAGCAGTAAAATCTGACATTGTTGATTAATAAGAGTGTGTCACTGCTACAGGGATCTGAGGTAATAGACAGGACAACCAGCCTTGCAAAGAAACATACTTTTATAAGTTTAATGCCTTGAAACAATAAAGAATGCAAAATATATGGTGTTTGGTATTAAAATGTTTCCTGCGGCTTAAAAACGGTGGGCCAGAAAACGAGTGGCGTGTTAACAGTTACAGTAAAAAAGGTGTTTATTGTGGCTGTTTGCATGAGTGCAATCTACCCAACGCAAACAAAAAGCTTACTTCTAGCGGAGTGTATTTGGGCGCGTGATCGTTAAATACCGCTCCACTTGTAATGTGACCCTGTTTTGGGCTAGCTGGTAGGTAACTTAATTGCATCTGGGAAATGTTAAGTTACTGGAATAAATTCATGATTTGCTCCACTTCGAATGAAAGGTAATAAATGCAGAGGGCGAAGTATCTCACCCCTCTAACCCAGAGAGACTGGCTTTGGAACCTGAGATGATTTTATCATGTATATGCATTTGTGAAAATTATACAATAATGTTGTCATTTTACAAGGGAAACTGTTCATAACAGTGTATCTAGCCTTTCCTAATACATTTTCCCTGTTAACAGAAGCAGGGCCGGACTTGGAATAAATAGGAGCCCTGGGAAATTTGTAGACCAGTCCTATTTCTGTTGAGTCAATAGAATGTGCACACCCCATTTATCTTCAAGGGGATTACTGGCATACTCCTTGCCCCAGAATTCTATTATTACTTTGTAGTTTTGTATAAAAATGCCAGATTGTTGTTATAAAGGCACCCTACAAACTAACTGCATCTATTAAAGGGATATGAAACCCAATTTTTTATTTCATGATTCAGGTAGAGCATGCAATTTTAAGCTAATTTCTCATTTACTCCTCTTATCAATTTTTCTTTGTTCTTTTTGTATCTTTTTTTAAATTGTAAGCTTAGGAGCCCGCCAATTTTTGGTTCAGCACCTGGGTAGCACTTGCTGATTGGTGGCTAAATGTAGCCACCAATCAGCAAGCGCTACCCAGGGTGTTGAACCAAAAATGGGCAGGCTCCTAAGCTTACATTTTTACTTTTTCAAATAAAGATACCAATAGAACAAATAAAATATGATTCTAGGAGTAAATTAGAAAATTGCTTAAAATTGCCTGCTCTATCTGAATCATGAAAGAAAAAAATTGGGTTTCTTATCCCTTTAAGCACCCCTTTAAATTCCAATTATCCTGGTAGGCCAATCCAGCCTTGAACAGAAGACTATAAGACTATAGTTACAGGTTTCTGTTATTACTCCTTTTTATTTTAAAAACTGTTTGCTGTGTGTAAATTGTTTAACTGTTTTTTATATAAATTGCGCCGTGACTCCATAGTGCTCATAAGTGTTTTATTTTGTTGATGGATATCCATAATTTAGTGAGACTTTTTAATCAAGAGACATGTTTTAATCAAGCTTATTACCAATAGATGTGATTAAGGATTTTGTGACCACACCTAAAGCCTTTTCTGAAGTAATTTAGAATGTATAATGTATGATGTTACAGCCTAAGAAAATCAATTCTTAAAGGCTGAGAAACATGTTGAAGAGATAGAGATATGTGATATATTGAAGTTAATTATATATTGTCATTTTTACTTGATGAGAGAGAACTGGCGACTAGTCCATAGACATCAATTGCAGAGTTAATATTTGGGCTTTCCTTTTACCACACTGAATAAACTATGTGGTGCAAAACTTAAATTTTTCAGTGAATGTTTCCTGTTAGCCTTTGAGTAGGTCGATTTGAAATCACGAGATAATTAAATTAATTTCAAGAAATCATCTAGATCATCTACAAGAGAGAATAAGCTGTCTAATGTTTATTCATTCAGACTATATAATCTCTACAATTTTTTAGGTGTTTTCAAATGTTTTTCATAAATAATCAAAAATCCTTCAAGCTTTGTATGAATCAGTTTATGTGTTAAATAGTGTTCTGGGCTAGCTGCAGAGGTCAAAGTAAACACATAAAAAGATCAATACTTCCGTGGGAGTGTTTTGATTGTCTTAACGGGTTCCATGTTTTGCTTGTTCTGTTAAAGCAGCTTGTTCCAGAGCTAAGCAATCTGACATTAGTATTCATTAGTAAGTGTATTAAGCTTAAGACCCTATATAGGAAGAGATAAGGTTTACTTAAAGAGCATTTCTGAAATTGGAGAAGGTAAATTTCTATTGCAGGAGTTTTGCTGGAAATAATTAGGCCTTGTAGCAATACAGATCAATAGTTTACCACTGTCTACTACATTCATATTGGCCAATCAAAAGGAATCAAATTAGCTGTAGCAATCAGACCTGTTGCATAAGCAATTATACAGTTTAGTTTTGTTGGTCAAAGGCAACTAAAGTATCTAATAATCTAGTAAAATAAGGGATGCACTATGATCTTAATCGGTTATACATGTATTTTGATGATTGATAGATAGATAGATAGATAGATAGATAGATAGATAGATAGATAGATAGATAGATAGATAGATAGATAGATAGACAGATAGACAGAACACTTTAATTCTACCACAATGTTTTCATTTGTGTTTTTTGTTTTTATTCTTGTACTAAAATATCTTCAGTTCTGAAGCTTAAACAGTGTAACAACTTTTCATTGCAAAGTACAATTTGGCATCTGAATACATTGACATATGAATTTCCCATTGCTAGACTCTTTGCACAAGTCATACAACGTAAACTCCCCTCCAAAAGGAAGCCTTTAATTATTTTACACACACAGCATATACAACACATCTTATACTCTTGTAGTAGTCTTTATAAAAATGAATTCAACAATACACTAAAACGATCAATAATAATTGACAGAAGGTGAATTTATAAGACAGCTTAACATGTTATTGGGGGGAAAAAACTGTTTTATACTCATTTAAATCATTTATATTATGTGCTGTAATGCAGCCTTCCTGTCAAAAGGCTGCCCACTTCTATTGTTTATTTGCTTATACAGTCACCCTGCACCCAGAAACAGCAGAGAACCAAAACGTATTTGAAAATAATTCAACTGGGCTATCCTGCTGTTGACAGGCAGTTTGTACTGAGCTCATTAAATGAAAGTTACCAAAATCATTGTAAACTGGTTTACATTAAAGGAACACTCAATCAAAATTAAACTTTCATTATTCAGATAGAGCATGCCACTTTAAACAACTTTCCAATTTACTTCCATTAACTAAATGTGCACAGTCTTTTTATATTTAAACTTTTTGAGTCATCAGCTACTACTGAGCATGTGCAAGAATAAGTGTGTATGCATTTGTGAATGGCTGGTGGCTGTCACATGGTACATGTATGCATTTGTGATTGGCTGATGGCTGTCACATGGTACAGGGGGAGTGGAAAAATACATCACTTTTAAAATTGTCCGAAAAAAAAATCTACTACTCATTTGAAGTTCAGACAAATTGCTATTGCATTGTCTTGTTATCTTGCATTTGTTGATTATGCAAATCTACTGTGTTGACTGGTCCTTTAAGGAGCACATAGATATACATATATAAAAAGTGCTTAGTGAGTACAGCGCTACAAAATCCCAATTACAAGGATTTGTGGCTAAAGATGGTGTCCACGATTGGTATAAATATATGTGACGAGTTGCTGATAATGCAAATAGCCTAAAGGTCTAAGTGCATGGGTATTATAATATATATATATATACGAACAATAACAACTTATAATAGATCAGATGCTCCTATATGTTAAGTTAAAAAACATTTATTTTACTGATAACATTCGACAATGTGTGTGTACATAAAATACATAAAAGTCCTTTAAAACACAGTTATATGACAAAATATAAAAACAAATCTATGGTACCAATATGTGCACATAAAAATTGGGGGGTTCCAGAATACAGTCTTAGTACTGAAGAATGGTCATAAGATCCTATTTTATATCAACTTGGTAGAGTGTTCCAATAAAAATACAGGAATGTTTTGTGAATTAAAATGTGAAAAAATTAAAATTATCAAAAAAGATATAAAAATCAAAAAATATCAAAAATACAAACTGTGTGATATCACAACTGTGAAAAAATGAAAAAAATATAATGAAAAAATATATATATGAGGTGTTTCAAAAAAATACCTTAGTGATAGTCAAATATATCCTTAAAAATAGTGATATATATAAAAATTGTAACAAAGGTGTAACAGATGTTCCCAAAAAATCGCTGATAACTCCAAATTAGTGATAATAAAAAAGTCTATTGTGACTTAAATGTGTCCAAAGCATATATCCAAACAGGTGTGGTTGTACTGTGTGGGTCCTCTTCTTGAGGTGTGTATTTAGAACTCCATTATAATATCTTGAACCTAAAAAATAACGAGAAAAACGGACATAGTGCAATAAAGCTACTAACCAATAATTGTAGAGAAAATAAACTCACCAATATGATCCTGAGCCGTAATACCAGTTAGCCAACGCGTTTCGGTTCACATAGAAAGGTTAGGAGATTCCGCAACAAGAGCACAGCTTGTATGGTTGACATCCTGGCGCTGCAAGATACACATATATCACATAGATATACAGACAGACAGAGATCATTTCGAAGCAACAAAAAATAATACTATTTAATATTACTTGTAATTTATATGATTTCTCTAAAGAAATGGTTACTGTAAATTGAAAAAACTTATGAATGTAATTGCATTGTTTTTTATATTAGCATATAAACAAGCATGGCATATTTAATATTAGATCCTAATGTATACATAGGTGCCTGTATCCTGGAGGTATCAGCAATTCATTTGATGTGGGTCTACTAAGGTCTTGTTTTAAATTAACTGTACCAATTTAACCTTGTATATCAGAGGGACAGCAGCACAACAAATATATACTTAACAAATTGGTTCATTGGTGATACTGTATTTTCAGTTACAGTTCTAATTTAGTAAATCGTAATTTTGTGAAATTGAAACATAAGTTAATAATGTGTTTTGAAGGTTAATAGATCTTCATAAGAGGATGTAAGGTCAAGGTGCCTAGCATTATGTTATAAAGGCCTCTGAAACAGCAGTTTCGGTTTACCGCAGTCCTGATTGGATGATGCCGTCACATGGTTTAGTAAGCAGCTGTTTATAAATAATAAAAATTAACTAGAACAAAAAAAACTTAACACTGCTATCACTGTGTAAGTGGTGGTTTTCTATATTGATATCAGGAAGGACATTATTCATAATATGAAAGAAAATATAAGAATTTGTAATTTCATCATTATCTATATGTAAGAAATAGTAACTAGAATCATAACTAAAAAATATTTATAATGATTATCTGGGAAAAAAAGACAAACAAAAATATTTAATGGTAATAGAATTAGCTTCTCATGAAAGACTTTCTAACTAAACGTACAAAAATGCAGCACAGTCTTCATAGGTCCCATTTATCATTAGATGGGCCGATAAGTTTTTAAGCAAGAGAACTTGTCTGCAGTCTCCCCAGTGCAAGCAGCTGATGCTGTTGATCTGATTCTTCCATTTATTATTACACAAGTCAGTTCTTGTGTAAAATCATCCCCTGCTCTTGCATGGCCTGTCAATCACCAAAATGAATGAGTTCAGAGTGATTTATCTCCTCAGAGGTGGCAGACTGGTAAAGATGCAACAGGTGTACAACCATTGAATATTAACTTGTGATAAGAAGGTTCAAATAAGTGAGCCTCAACCAAAAGGGCTCTAAATAAATTGAACCCTATTTCTTTTTTTGGGTTCTCTAGTGATAGTGTTTTTATTTTCTCAGGTTGCAGAAATAGAGCAAAGTCTAAACATTTATTTAGGTCTTCTGGGACAGAGGCCCTAATGTATGTATCCAATATGGTTCTCTTATTCTAAAATTTAGGACTGCATCCCTGCCTCTTTAATTATTCTTGGTAGTCTCTGTGATATTCCCCCTGCTACCATCATTCTTATATGACTTGGCTGTATAACCCGCATTCTGTAATTTGCATTCCAGAAGAATAACTTCATATTCCATCAGAAAATTACATATTCATTGATGGGTTGATAACAATCTATTGGCAATTTGTTCCAAAATGGCTTTTTGCTTTCCATCCAAATTGTGATCACAAAGCAAAATTGATCTCTATGTGTGTTAAAGGAATAATCTAGTCAAAATTAAACTTTCATGATTCTGAAAGAGCATGCAATTGTAAGCAACTTTTTATTTTCTCCTTGTATCATTTTTTCTTTATTCTCTTGGTATCTTTATTTGAAAAAACAAGAATGTAAGCATAGGAGCCTGCCTATTTTTGATTCAGAACCTGGGTAGCACTTTCTGATTGGTGTCTAAATGTAGCCACCAATCAGCAAGTGCTACCCAGGACCTGAACCAAAAATGGTCCGTCTTCTATAGTTACATTCAAATAAAGATAGCAAGAGAACAAAGAACAATTGATAATAGGAGTAAATTAGAAATTTGCTTACAATTGCATGCTCTTTCTGAATCATGAAAGTTTAATTTTTACTAGACTATTCCTTTAAGTAGCTGTTTTTGAATGGCCAATTCACAACTCTTAAGTTTACAATAAGGTCAATTCAAGTAACACCTTTATTCACCCTGTGCAAGGGAAATACTCATTTATAAGTGTGACACTAACCTATTGTAATCCAAGTCCATCCTCACCACTGATTAACCATATAAATGCCATTCTTCAATAGTCAAATCAGGAGAACAACATCAACAAATGGTGTGTTTTCCAATTTTGTTTTACTGTTTGATTTAAAGTCCCACTCTCAGTTTCATATTTATCACAAACAGTACAGACTTTAATAACCTGGTTTAAAATTTGTTTCATGCAGTCAGAGCTTTCATAGAAAGACAGGGAACCATTTTTATATTGCTTTACGGTAACTTTAAATCTTTGTTTTTGACTATGTTTATTTTAATTGTTTGTTAAAACACCATTTACATTTTGGTGTGTTCTTAAAACAAGATGGCGACTATGGGTTTCTATTGAAATGACGCGTAAATATCTTCTTACACTGGATTTTAACAAGCTGTAAAGTGTGAACAAGCTCCCTTGCAACATTGTTTACGCCTAGAAGACCTTCAAACAAGATTGCACCACTTTTATAAGGGACTTCCAATTTTGAAATGCACTGTCTTGACCATGTTTTGATTTATAAATCCGTACACACGTTTTTCATGCTTTCAAATTTTCAGTAATGTTAAAATTCAGTATAAGAAGATAAGTCCTTTCAATACCTTGAGGTGTCGAATTTGAAAAGTCAAAACTTACTTAGAAAAAGTGTTGAAAAATTACTTAAATGGATTGTGATCACCAACATCTTTTAAGCCTCATAGTAAAAATAGAGCTTTAAGCTAAAAGCTTAAAACAGGTTTGCTGGTACAGGAAAGAGCGTTATATTGAAAAGTGTCATTTTCATTCAAGAAAATAACAGAAAAGGCATTAGCCAATTGACTGTGATTGAAGCCTCAGTTAGATATGCTTTTTGAGTGTTCTTGTAGCAGAAAACTCTCATGCACTTGTTTTTATTTTAAAACAAATACAATAAAAAGACAGTTGTTTGTTTCTGTAATCAATCTATATTTATATCACCTTAAGTTACATGCTAACCTTCAACTAAGCATACTGAAATACAAACAAGGGTGGGGGCTTGCATGTATGGCTGTAGTTTAGGGATCCAGATATGAAGTGACACCTGGGCCTATCACCATTTGGCCAAATGCTTTAACTAACTTAATTTTATGCTTTTGTTTTTAATCTAGTTTTACCAGCTATCCTGTGTGTTATGCTTGATATTTTTAATTATTTTTTACCTACTGGACCTTGCACCCAGGCTCTTCTGCGATTGACTTCCTGAGTTACTGGATGTGAACCTAACTTTCTGTCAGTGCCAGGGGAGCACCCAGAGGAGAGTAGTCATTTCAATTGACTACAGTAAACTTTCTTGTTTAATAGAAGTCTATAAAATATTACAAATGGCCGTTTACACCATTGCTTGTACTTTAGTATGTTTAGTTGTAAGGTTGTTGGTTAGGGAACTCTTTATAAAACAATTTTGTTAAGATTGTTGAAGCAATTTCTATAATTTCAAGTGTTTATAGCTACTCAAAATGTCCTATGATAGAACAAAGACAAAATAAGTACAATATCCTTTTAAGGACAATGTCCACTTTAACTGCTGAGTCTTTTCCATCCCTGTTCTGAGCTGTTTTGGAAAAACCCACAGATAATATATATTTTTTATATTGTCATGTATATATCATGACATGTGAGAACTCAATAACAAAATGTGTAAAAAATAAAACTATAAAAAGTGTTTAAATAAAAACAACTTAAAAAGAAGGGGTTATTCACATAAAAAAGGCTCTTTGGATATATGTATATAAGTTTGCTGTGGCTCCCATGACCCTCTACTCAAGTCTCATGTAACTGACTGCCACTTCTGGGTTTCATGGACTTGGTGATGTCACCACACATGGTGTGGTGACATCACCAGCATCCTTGGATATCCCTGCTGATGCCGGTGATGTCACCACACATGGTGTGGTGACATCACCAGCATCCTTGGATATCCCTGCTGATGCCGGTGATGTCACCACACATGGTGTGGTGACATCACCAGCATCCTTGGATATCCCTGCTGATGCCGGTCCACTTGACCACCAGAGATTTGGGGATAAGTGCATAGGGAAGAGGGCAGATGAGCTCTAAAAATGTCCACCCCCTCAGATGATAACACAGAAAGTGTATTAAGACCACATGTGATCACATGCAGATAAGGGGTTAAAATGATTGAGGGCCTGATGATCAAAAACTTGCAGACAAGGAAATTTTAGCAATATATTGTAACCATAACCCTGCATAGCAGGACAAACAGCTTTTAAGCTAAAATGTTTCTTTCTAAAAATATTTGAGGGATCCTATAGTATTGACAAGACTTCTTAGATAATGTTGCCAAAGCAGAGAGCTTTAGAGAATTCAGCCATTAGTCCCTTCTGGAATAAAGTTCTATTCATACATGGGACTAGGCTGTAAAATATAATACTGATGTTTAAAATATATAGGGCCAGATTACAAGTGGAGCGCTAAAAATCGCATTCATAAAAGCGATATTTGTGTTCCACTGTGTAATACCAGTGCACGCTAATGTGCACTGGTTTTACAAGTTCACAACATTGTGGTCATGAAAGCGTGCTTCCATAGGCTCCCACCAACCCGAAAATACTGCCTAGTGCATAGATGCTGCTACCTTTATTTTTTAATAAAATAAATTATACTGTATATTGGGGCACATTTATAAAATTAACCAGAGATCTGATCTCTAGTTAATTTTACAAGTGCAAATTGCTACCACAAGCTCGCAGTAGCAATAACCAGCCAGTTGTAATGCTAATTTGCAGACACGTGATAATTTAGTGCTCCACTTGAAATCTAGCCAATAGCTTTTATACTCATTAGAAGATTACTTATTTTACATGCAAAAAGTTTACAAATGTAAAAAAAATGAATGACATAAAACATTTTCTAAATCTCCCATTAGATACACTTTTGTAACTTAAAGGGACACTGAACCCAATTTTTGAATCTGTGATTCAGATAAAGCCTGCGATTTTAAGCAACTTTCTAATTTACTCCTTTTATCAATATTTCTTCATTCTCTTGGTATGTTTATTTGAAAAGGAAGAATGTCAGTTTAGATGCCGGCCCATTTTTGGTGAACAACTTGGGTTGTCCTTGCTGATTGGACAGTACCAATAAACAAGTGCTGTCTATGGTTCGGAAAGAGAACAAAGAAAACTTGATAATAGGAGTAAATTAGAAAGTTGCTTAAAATTGCATGCTCTATGTGAATCAGGGGCCCATCCGATATGCAGCGTCGTCCGCAAATGCCGACGACGCCGTTTTTTGCGCGGGCTTGGTATCCTATATACAGCGCCGCATATAAATGCGGCACGTATATTTCACCCGTCGCTCGCAATTTTTACTCCCATAAGCTAACATGGGACTGCGTCGTAAATCGGTATCCAATATCAAGCCCAAGGCCTTACGTGACGAAAATGGAGAAATCTTACTCCATTTTCACCTCGCCATAAAATGCAGCCATAGCAGGCCTTGCGCTGAGTATGGGAGCACCATAACTCCCTAAAATGCCTGCAAAAAAAACACCTAATGCATGCGCAATGTCTATCTACCTGTCAACCGCAATCCCCCACCGCATTAACTAATAAAGTGTATTAACCTCTAAACCGCCATAGCCCACACCGCAATAAACCTATTCTATTATTAACCCCTAAACCGCCATAGCCTACATAGCCTATTAAATCTATTAACCCCTAATTATTATTATCGGTTATTTGTAGAGCTAATCTGCAACCGCCAACGTCGCCACCACTATAATAAAGTGATTAACCCCTAAACCTAAGTCTAACCCTAACACCCCCCTAACTTAATTATTATTTAAATAAATCTAAATAATATTACTATTATTATTATGATTATTATTATTAATAATAATAATTACATTGTAGCTATTTTAGGATTTATTTTACTTTAACAGGCAACTTTGTATTTATTTTAACAAGGTACAATAGCTATTAAATAGTTATTAACTATTTAATAGCTACCTAGTTAAAATAAATACAAATTTACCTGTAAAATAAATCCTAACCTAAGTTACAAATATACCTAACACTACACTATCATTAAATAAATTAAATTAATTAACTACAATTAGCTAAAATTAAATACAATTAAATAAACTAAACTAAAGTACCAAAAAACCCCCACTAAATTACAGAAAAAAAATTACAAGACGTTTAAACTAATTACACCTAATCTAAGCCCCCTAATAAAATAAAAAAGCCCCCCAAAATAATAAAATACCCTACCCTATACTAAATTACAAATAGCCCTTAAAAGGGCCTTTTGCGGGGCATTGCCCCAAAGTAATCAGCTCTTTTACTTGTAAAAAAAATTACAATACCCCCCTCAACATTACAACCCACCACCCACACACCCCTACTCTAAAACCCACCCAATCCCCCCTTAAATTTAGTAAAGGGTAGGGCATTTTATTATATTGGGGGGCTTTTTTTATTTTATTAGGGTGCTTAGATTAGGTGTAATTAGTTTAAACTTCTTGTAATTTTTTTTCTGTAATTTAGTGGGGGGGTTTTGTACTATAGTTTATTTTAGTTAATTGTATTTAATTTTAGCTAATTGTAGTTAATTTATTTAATTAATTGAATGATAGTTTAGTGTTAGGTGTAATTGTAACTTAGGTTAGGTTTTATGTTTCAGGTAATTTTGTAATTATTTTAACTAGGTAGCTATTAAATAGTTATTAACTATTTAATAGCTATTGTACCTAGTTAAAATAAATACAAAGTTGCCAGTAAAATAAAAATAAATCCTAAAATAGCTACAATGTAATTATTAATTATATTGTAGCTATCTTAGGGTTTATTTTATAGGTATTTAGTTTTAAATAGGAATAGTTTAGTTAATAATAGTAATATTATTTAGATTAATTTAAATAATATTTAAGTTAGGGGGGTGTTAGGGTTAGACTTAGGTTTAGGGGTTAATCACTTTATTATAGTGGTGGCAATGTTGGCGGTGGCAGATTAGGGGTTAATAGATTTAATAGGCTATGTGGGCTATGGCGGTTTAGGGGTTAATAATAGAATAGGTTTATTGCGGTGTGGGCTATGGCGGTTTAGGGGTTAATAATAGAATAGGTTTATTGCGGTGTGGGCTATTGCGGTTTAGGGGTTAATAATTATGCTTATTGCGTTGTGGGGGGTTGTTGGTCTAGGGGTTAATACATTTATTATTAGGAGTATGAGGGGGGATTGCAGATATAGGGGTATACGTGTCGGGCTTATTTTTGGGAGGCATGTTAGACAGTTACGGGAGATTTAAAATTTTAGTTAGTTTTCTTAGGCGCCGGCAGTTTCTAAAGGGCCGTAAGTCACTAGCAACTCCAGAAATTTGTAGTTACACTGAATTTCTGGACATTGCTAGTTTATCCGACTTACGGCACTTTAGGAACTGCCGGCGGGGTATATGTAATACCCCGATGTGTGAGGTGGAATTGCGGGCAGCGCAGGTTCCGTCGCTTGCACCGAAAACTACGTCGTATATCGGATCGCGCCCCAGGAAAGAAAAAATATGGGTTCAGTGTTCCTTTAAACATGTCCAATGCTCATAGAAAACATATTTCTTTGCATTTGTTTTTACTTGCGTTAACCTACTTGAGTAAAAAAATAACAGAAACCTTCATAATGTATAGAATAAGTGAGTTTTCAAAATGATTCTGCAATGTTGCTTTTTTTTATTAAATAAACACTCAAGCTTATTGTTAATATTTAAATAGTGATCACACTGGAATCTAATCATAATGGGGCTTATTCTAATGGTTTAGAAAAGTTATCAGGACTTTTTTCAATAAATGCACAATTAAAGTCTATGGCCCACATTTGCTGTGGTTTAGGCATGTGTTTGCAAGTTAAGAAGAAGCTTTAAAGTGATGGTAAACATAACTGTTTCACTAATAAGATCTCAAATCTAAGCACTATTTTAAATGTAGTTTAAATAATTAGTTTTTATGTAAGGGACTGATTAACTTTAACATTTTTACTGTATACCTTATCTTCTAATCCACTGCTCCGTTTCCCTATATAGCATGAGTAAGGGTTAAGAGAGAGCCTGAAACATTGCTGTTGGATTCACACTCTGGAATAAATTTTGCTGAATAACATAGTGCTGTGGAGCTTGTTTGCTTTTCTAAGCCACTACAGACAGCCTATTTTCACATGCTTTTTATTAGCTTTTCACAACAATAGACTGCTAATTCATGTATGCCATATAGATAACACTGTGCTAACTCCAGTGGAGTTGTGCAAGGCACAGCACTAAATGGTTAAAATGCAAGTCAATAGAAAATAAATAAATAGCCATGTGATAAGGGGGCTGTTAGAAGGGGCTCAGATACAAGATAATCACAGAGTTTAAAAGTATATTAATATAACCATGTCGACTGTACAAAACAGGGGAATGGGTAATAAAGGGATTATCTATCGTTCTAAACAATAACAATTTTGGAGTAGATTGTCCCTTTAGGGTTAAAGGGACACTGAACCCAAATTTTTTCTTTTGTGATTCAGATAGAGCATGACATTTTAAGCAACTTTCTAATTTACTCCTATTATCAAATGTTCTTCATTCTCTTGGTATCTTTATTTTAAATGCAAGAATGTAAGTTTAGATGCCGGCCCATTTTTGATGAACAACCTGGGTTGTCCTTGCTGATTGGTAGATACATTCATCCACCAATAAAAAAGTGCTGTCCAGAGTTCTGAAACAAAAAAAAAAAAAAAGCTTAGATGGCTTCTTTTTCAAATAAAGATAGCAAGAGAACAAATAAAAATTGATAATAGGAGTAAATTGGAAAGTTGCTTAAAATTGCATGCTCTATCAGAATCACGAAAGAAAAAATTTGGGTTCAGTGTCCCTTTAAGTCATCCTGGACTTATTGACAAGCAAAGCTCTGGTGTAATTGGCTGTGTGGGAGCAGAGGGGGCATTTTCACTTGTGCATTAATAATAATTAGATACTTGTATAGCGCACAACCTCGAACTTAACCGATTTGCGGCACTGATAACAGGTATTATTATTACCCAACTTAATGGTACTCATTTTACCGACCTCGGAAGGATGAAAGGCTGAGTGGATCTTGCCAGGATCGAACCTGCAACCCTTGGGTTGCCACATATATCTTTAAATGGAGTCAGTGGATACAGATAAAAACAACTGTCAATTTTTAGATGTTGTTATTTTTGCTTTTATGCAAAGAATACTTATTGTAAAAAGATGATGAAAATGTAAATCCTGGGGTAAAGACAATTGATAATGCCAATAAATCTTTTGCTAATGCCATCATCATATAATCTATACAGCACATAAGACATTGGATAAGCATAAACAAGATTTATGTGACTTCTTATATAGTTGCATAATTTGAATTAGACCTTATAGGCATGAAACATTCGGTAGATGCTAATATGCTTATTTTCTGTAAATTTGCCTCCAGTTCTAACTCTTTACTTTTTTCTTTTACCTCTTTACTGAGTGACATTAATTTAAAAACATGTATACATTAGTATTAATTTATAAGAGTAATCTAAGTTTACTTCTTCAGCTTCCTGGTGCATTGCCTTCGTACATAATTCATAGATTTTGCATTACACTGACAAGTCATTGCCTTTTCTCTTTTCACTTCCAGAAACAATATTATGCTGCTGCTAAATATATAAATATATACATAGTTCTAAAAAAGCATACACTAACTAGATATTTTAATAAGTGCTATATTGTGCACAAAAATATATTGTGACGTTTCGGGGATCTCATCCCTTCATCAGACAAAGTGCAGGTAAACAAACACAACCAACAATTTATCGGGTATAAAAGTCTTTCCCCTAATCAGAAAATAACTGCCTCATTTCACAATAACCAATCAAATTATACATTGCACAGGTTGTCAACAATCATTTCAACCAACATAAAACAAATTGTGAAGTTAATATTTTATATATATATATATATATATATATATATATATATACACACACAACAACATTGAACATTAAAAGGGCAGTATATAATGTGAAAATCAAAAAGAGAGCCAAATCTGTGGAAATATACACAGAGAGAAGCGCACTCACAGGAACGAACAACCAGCTCAATAACATTGTTAGCCTGTTCTATGGCGATTTAGAACCTGGGTGCAGCTTCTTTTTAGCCCTGTAATGCTTTTCACAGAGAAGACCTTTTCTGTAGTATATCAGTCTGATACTGTCACGCCGCTGCGCTGTTGCACTGTTCCTGCCGCCGCAGCCCCTGTCCATTCCCATTGCCATTGCCATGGGTGCTGTGGTGGCTTCAGGTGCCGGCGATGATGTCATTTTCACACGCCCCTCTTCTGATGCCGGTTCAAGATCCCTTCTGTGGCGCAAATCCTGCCCTATGTAAGTACCTTAGTTGCTCTCACCTGTGCCCAAGTATAGGTGTTACTGTGTGTGCTCCTGGGTGCTGTGTTACTTACTTTTACTGAACTGCCTTATTACTGAACTCTGCTTGTCTGACCACTTTGCTTACTTAACCCCGAAAGTGCTGGATTACTATATCGTTACTGAGCTCTGCTTGTCTGACCACTCTGCTTGCTAAACTCCTAAAGTGATGGATTGCTATATTGTTACTGAACTCTGCTTGTCTGACCACTCTGCTTGCTTAACCCCCTAAGGTACTGGATTGCCTTACCATTGCTGACACCTGCCTGTTCCTGGTCATTCTATTGGTTTAACCCTGAACTTTTATACTGCTGGATTTCTTTTTGTTGCTGACACCTGCCTTTTCCTGGTTATTCTATTGTTTTTTTTTCCCTGAACTGCTATTCTGCTGGATTGCCTTCCTGTTACCAGACTCTGTCTGTCTTGACCCTTCTCTACCTTCATCCTATTTCTGTAAAGGACTTCCCTGCCTACTGTGAGTACTGCTTACCTCATTTCACAAACTCACTCTGCTCTGGGATATTTCCTATCATTCCACTTGACACCAGGATAAAAAGACTACTGGCCAAGTTTGGTCTAATAGAGGAATATCCCACAAGCATTACATTATACTTGGGTCGTGGACCCAAATGAGGTAGTAAGAGCAGTCTCTCTTCAGGGACAGATGCTGGGAACCCATACCATGCACTTGCAGAATTTGGATTTTAAACTAGAGGCTATAACCACTATGCTCTCCTCACTGGTTGCAGAGAAAAACGCTGCTCCTGTTGTTACACAACCGGTCCCTGCTGCTAGTGCTGCAGCTTCTTCCCCTCCTTCTGGAAGTATACCCCGGATACCATTACCTGACAAGTATGATTGTACTACCGACTGTAGGGGTTTTCTCAACCAGTGCAGGCTGCACTTTCGCAATGATCCTCATACCTTCCAGTCTCAAAGGTCACTTATCATTTCTTTACTGAAAGACAAGGCCCTAGCCTGGGTCTCTCACCTTTTGGAACAGAGCACTCAACTCTTGAACGATGCTGATGCCTTCATTTCTGCTTTATCTTCTGTGTTTGGTACCTCCGGCCGTGCTTCTTCTGCAGAGTACTCTCTCTTGGATCTCCGCCAGATCCAGGGTCGGCTCCAAAACATTTTTTTTTTCACGAGGGTGTACACATTTACAAAGCATGTATGAGAATCAAAATAAGAGCAGACTTACATATTCTGCAGGAAAGTGTAGCCATCTTGATATTTAAATTATAGCCAATGCAAGTATTAAAGGAACATTCTGGTACCTACTTTGTTTTTAGACAAGAGCTCTCATTAGTATATTACTTTGGAAATACATTTGATACACACATATACACTATAGCATACTGCACATGCGACTGTGTGTTGTCTTATAGATGCACACACATATGCCATAACATACTGGCACATGAGCACATGATGCCATATATATATATCTGTTGGAGAGCTATGTACATTACTCAATAATCTTTTATTCACTTACTCAATAATCTAAATAAATGTTATATTTTAAAGTAAGAGTAGTCCTCGGTGTAAATAATGTACCCTTTCTATTCAGTGTCTAATAAACACTGTCTATGCTTAATCAACTCTCATACTGGCTACTGGCAAATGCACCCTAAAGAGAATTTAAGAATAAACTCCATCTGATTTCATATGCGGATGCGTGACGGCTATTACAGTAACAGTTATATTCTTTCTCTTCTGAATTGTGTCTGACTCTGTTTTTATTTATTGCAGGTAAATGAAAAGTTGGTCAGACACAATTCAGAATAGAAGAATACAACTGTAATAGCCGTCATGCATCCGCATATGAGATCAGGATCAGATCATAAGACGGCCGCTCAGGAGGAGTCTGCTCCTGCTCCAGCTCCAGTGTTCATCTGCAGCCAGACAGCCATCCAAATTTCAATAGATGATTTGATCATCTTTTGAAATTTGGTTGGCTGCAGTGCAGATGAACACTGACTGGAGCTGGACTGGAGCTGACTCCTGACTGGCAGGCTTATGATTCAAATAGGGGGGGGGGGGGGATTTTCTTTAACTACTTCTAAGTTAGTACTAGTGTACTTACCCCGTAACCATAACCGGTTTAGTCAGTGGCAACATGGTAAATCAGACTCCTCCAGGGGCAGGCAGGACAAGTCACAGGTCCTAAGTTCTCTCAGTGACTCAGCTGCTCCTTTACCGTTGCCTTCCGTCACAGTCATACTCAGTCACGTGTGAGCTTAGCTATCCCGCGCCAGCATAACACATGCCTCCTCCAGTCTCCACAAGAGTGATGCATGTCACTGACTAAGTGAGAAGACCTGATTGGCTCCAGAGTCCTGAGGCTGCTTAGACAGGAGAAGCCTCTATATGGGAGCATATGGGCTGTGAGGAGCTTAAGCAGCACCAATTGGTGGCACAAGCTCTCGCGGCTCATACACTTAATTAATAATTAGTGTATTAAAAACTATTTTTCTTCATTTAACCACAGCCTCACCTGCCGAGGGGAGGGGGCACATCATTCCATTTGGGCAGGCATTGCCCGTCAATGCCCCCCCTTGGAGCCGACAATAGATCTGTGGCAAAATACGCAACCGAGTTTTGCACCTTGGCACTTGAGACCAGTTGGGATGGCAGTGCTCTCAAGGCAGCCTTTAGGAAAGGTTTGCATGACCGCATCAAGGATGAGCTTACTTATCGTGATATTCCTTCTTCCCTGAATGAATTCATAACACTTTGTATCAGTCTAGATTCTCGCTTTCAGGAGAGACAAGGTGAGAGAGACAGAACTCGTAGAACCCTTTTCTCTCATCCTCCTACTTGACCAGTCTCTAGACTATCCTCTTCCCCTTCAGCACCTCCAGTTACCTCTGTAGAGGAACCCATGGATCTCCCCTCCCTCAAACCCACAAAATCTGAAAGACAGAGAAGAAGGAGATTGAGACTGTGTTTTTACTGTGGTTCTAACTCACACCAACTAAAGAACTGTGAAATGATGCTGGGAAAAGCCAATGCTTAGAGGATAAACTGGGGTATCTCTAAACATGGTCTCTACTAAATCCCCTCACTCCTCTCGGATCCTGGTACCTGTCACCCTTACCTTCCTTCAGAATTCTGTCCACACTCAAGCCTTCATTGATTCAGGGGCAGCTGGAAATTTTCTTGATCACATTTTATGATTCAGGCAGGGTTGCCTCTTCTGCAGAAAAAACAATGTCTCAAAATAACTACTCTGGATGGCACTACCCTTGGATCAGTGTTAATCCATTTTGAATCAGCACCCCTAACCCTGACTGTAGGAGTCCTTCATACCAAACAGTTGAAGTTTGATATAGTTCATTCCCCAGCACAGCCTGTCATCCTTGGTCTTCCTTGGTCTTCCTTGGCTTTATATACACAACCCGCAATTTGACTAGACTGAGGGACAGTTGGCCTCCTGAGGTACATCCTGCTTCCACTCTTGCCTGGCTAAGGTTACTCCTCTGCACCGCATCTCCATAGCCAGTCTACTGACCCAATCAAGTCTTCCCTCAGTATACGCAGATTTTACAGATGTGTTTGAAAAGAAAGCAGCTGATGTGCTGCCACCCCACCGTCCTTGCAACTGCAAAATTGACCTCTTTCCTTGAGCCCCACTTCCTAAAGGGAGGACCTATACACTCTCCAAAGTTGAAACTAAGGCCATGGTGGGTTATATTCAAGAAACCCTAGCTAAAGGTTTTATTCGCCCTTCCTCTTCTTCTGCCGGGCTGGCTTCTTTTTCGTCAGTAAGAAGGATGGTGTGATCAGACCCTACAGAGCCCTAAACAACATCACTATCAAGAATCTCTATCCTATTCCTCTGTTTACTGAACTTTATGATTCGCTCCAAAATGCTCGCTACTTCACTAAGTTGGATCGTAATGCCTTTTGGGCTGTGTAATGCCCTTGCAGTCTTCCAAGCATTTGTTAACAATGTCTTCCATCATCTCCTCAATTGCATTGTCATCGTCTATCTGGATAACATCCTTATTTTCTCCTCCACCCTTGAGGAGCATCATGAACACATGAGACAGGTACTTCTTCGCCTCAGAGACAATTGCACCCTGTAGCCTTTTTTTCTAAATGCTTTACTCCTGCAGAGAGGAATTATGATGTGGGTAATCGTGAACTCTTAGCCATTAAGATTGCCCTGACTGAATGGCATCATTGGCTAGAGGGTACCATCAACCCCATTCAGATGCTCACTGACCACAAGAATCTGACGTACCTAGAGACTGCTCATCGACCCAATCCTCAACAGGTCAGATGGGCCCTATTCTTTTCCCATTTTAACTTTGTGGTTCTTATCTTATTTGGACCAGAAATAAAAAGGCTGACACCCTTTCCCGTCAGTGATTCCTCTGAAGCTCCTATCGAACACATCATACCCCCCTCCTGTGTGGTTGCTCAACTTAACACCTCTCTTCTTCAAAGACTGCAATGTGCCCAGTCTAGGAAGCCTCCTGAAGCCCCCATGGCTCCCGATATCTTCTTTGTACCTCTGAACCTACACACCCCTGTGCTATCCTGGGCTCATAATAGCAAATATTCAGGACATCCTGGTTTAACAAGAACTTTTAAGCTTCTTTCCCAACATGTATAGTGGCCTACCATGAAGTTTGACACTCAGGATTATGTGAAAGCCTGCATGACTTGTGCTGCCAATAATACTCCCTGATCCTTGCCTCCTGGCTTACTTCAACCATTGTCCATTACCAAACAACCTTGGACACACATAACAATGGATTTCATTGTGGACCTCCCTCCTTCTGACCATCATACAGTTTTTTGGGTTGTGGTGGGTCAATTTTCCAGACTGGCTCATTTTGTACCTTAAAGAAACTACCATCTGCTCAAGAACTATCGTCTCTTTTTCTGTTACATGTGGTACGACTGCATGGCATTCTCGTGAATATTGCAAAGGGTATACTCAGGCGCCAGCAATACGGAGGCTAAGGTTAAAATAAGGATTTATTATTATATTATTACAACTGCATGGATCCACGCTAAAATTATAAAAACAATGATCTAAAAGTCTAAAAACATTCTATCTCTATAGTGAGGAACAGACTGTTATGGAGTTACCCTATACAGTACAGTATGTCCCAGTGGGTTACCAAAGGGACAGATAAAAAACAACAATAAGTACAATTGGAAATTAAAAATAAATATGGAAAAAAATGGTAAAAAATGTGATTAAAAAATGAATGTTCAATAGATGATGTCCAAGTGAGTTAATAAAAAATTCTACTCTTGGTAGTGAGTGTCCGTGTAAAAATATAAAAAAAAAAAAAGGAAAATGAAAAATGTGTAAAATGTAAAAAAGGAAATCCGAATGTGAAAAAATATAGTCAGTGAAAAAATGATAAGTGCGGTGTCCTGGGAAATTAAAAAAAATCAAAGTCAATATTAAAAAAAATCCTGTGAGTGTCTCAAAGTGTTTAAAGAAAAAATCCTATGAGTGTCCAAAAGAAATCCTATAAGTGTCCAAAAGAAATCCAATGATAGTCTGTTTATTCTGTGCTGTCCAGTGTGAAAGAAGGCTCAGTGTATAAAAATAATCAATACACCAAAAATAGTGCACCAAAAATTAAACAACAGAAAAAACCTGCAAGGAAAGAAACAAGACACAATGTGTAAAAACTTCACAATAAAATCCTCCTAATGGAATAGAGCTTACCAGGTCTACGCGTTTCGGCCTCTCATAGGCCTTTATCAAGACTGGTGGTAAGCTGTTTGTGTTGGCCTTTTATAGGGGCTTTGATCTTTGTGACCGGAAGTCTGACTAGTTAGTGACTTCCGGTTTTCCGTTTTTCATTAATATTATAGATTCTATTTTTATTGTACATCCTATGACTCATGTTAGACTTTGTGTAATATAATATTATAATGCAAGAATTTTGTTAACAATGCCTTATGGCTATAGGCATTCTGCTCATAGTTCTTAGCCTCCGTATAGTAGTGACGTCACTTCCGGTTTGGGTCTCATCGTAAGCATTCTGGCTGCTAGTTTCACTTACGTCTGGTACAGTTTTACCCTCCTGTTAGTGACACTCGCCAGATGCTTATATTATTAGACTTTGCTGTAATTTTATTCGTAGTTTTAAAGGATTTTTCATATATTAAACAATTTTTCTTATTCCGATTTTTAAGTGATCCCATTGGTCATGACGTCACTAGTTGGCGATCGTGATTGGTTCAGGGGTGTCCGATTCTTAACATTACTTTTTTTTGTGTGAATAATTAAGGTGTGTCTGAACCCTATACTCTGATAGGATGTATGTCATCTGGGGTTTGTTTATGTTATATCCCTATACGTTCTTATGACTACTATTAGAGGGAGATCATTCCATTTACGATGTCTTGTAATAGTTTTTTAGGATCCGGTGTGTTTGAATGGGGAAATTATTATATATTTCTTGCCTTATATATTGCGGTTCTATTCCTTAGTGGAATAGATGTGTGTATGGTTTTATAAATCTTTTTGTATGCGGCATGTGATGGGCATTCTCTAATGGTATAGGATTATTTGTGATTTTATAAATCTTTTTGTATGCGGCATATGCTGAGCATTTTATGTTAAGTCTGCTCGAGATACACTTAACCCTTAATGTATAAGGGTAGTGGTTTCCTAGGGTTTCCTATATCTAATGGAGTTTGTTTCATACGGCATGGACACTCATAGGATTTTTTCTTTAAACACTTTGAGACACTCACAGGATTTTTTTTTAATATTGACTTTGATTTTTTTTTAATTTCCCAGGACACCGCACTTATCATTTTTTCACTGACTATATTTTTTCACATTCGGATTTCCTTTTTTACATTTTACACATTTTTCATTTTCCTTTTTTTTTTTTATATTTTTACACGGACACTCACTACCAAGAGTAGAATTTTTTATTAACTCACTTGGACATCATCTATTGAACATTCATTTTTTAATCACATTTTTTACCATTTTTTTCCATATTTATTTTTAATTTCCAATTGTACTTATTGTTGTTTTTTATCTGTCCCTTTGGTAACCCACTGGGACATACTGTACTGTATAGGGTAACTCCATAACTGTCTGTTCCTCACTATAGAGATAGAATGTTTTTAGACTTTTAGATCATTGTTTTTATAATTTTAGCGTGGATCCATGCAGTTGTAATAATATAATAATAAATCCTTATTTTAACCTTAGCCTCCGTATTGCTGGCGCCTGAGTATACCCTTTGCATTTCTGTTCACACTTGGTGGTAGCTAGGTACCACCGTCTCAGGCACACAAGGTTTAGTTGGCGCTGAGATACATCTCCTCTTTCCACTATTCTCGTGAATATTGTTTCCAACAGAAGTCCAGAATTAATATCTACTTTTTGGAAAACTTTTTGCAAACTGTTTTCTTTTCTTCTGGCTACCATCCCCAGACTAATGGGCTGACAGAGGGAGTGAATCAAGATCTTGGAGCCTATCTCAGAACTTTTGTTCATTCTCTTCATAAAAACTGGTCTGATGTGTTGCCCCTAGCTGAGCTGGCAAAGTACACTCATTGGCACTCTTCTCTACGATGTTCTCCATTTCAAGCCACAGCAGGCTACCAACCTTGTCTCTTTCTGCTCAGTTCACAGGGGTTCATGCTGCAGAGTGACACATTACTAACCTCACTACTGATTTACAACGTATTCGCTCTCAGTTACATTCAGCTATCTCCAGATACAAGAGGTCTGCTGATCCTCATAGAGCTTCTGTTCATGCCATTTTGGTAGGTGAACGTGTCAGGATCTATACTCAACATATTCGTCTAGGTCAATCCAGTCATAAATTAGGGCCTAGATATATTGGCCCTTACAAAGTGCTTAAAAGACTGTCTCCTGTTGCCTACAAAGTGGCCTTGCCCAGAACCCTGCGCATACACCCAGTCTTCAACATCTCACTCTTCGAACCCTACATCAAGAGCAGATATACTCAGCTCCAACCACCTCCTCCTCCACTCATGACTCATGGTGACCCTGAGTATGAGGTGCTAAGATCCTGGACTCCAGATACAGGCAACTACAGTACCTAGTGCATTGGAAGGGTTACTCTGTGGCAGATCGTTCCTGGGTTCCTGCTGTGATGTGCATGCTCCATCTTTGGTCTCCAGATTTAATGCTGCTCATCCTTTAAAGCTGGCAATGAACTCTGCTTGTCTGACCCTTGATCCTCTGCTTGTCTGCTTGATCCCACCTATTACAGTCAGTCCAGCAACGAAATACCAGGCAATTCCTCTCTGAACAAGGAACACAGCAACCCCAGATGATTGTTTCGGCCTTCATTGGGCCTCGTCAGTGAGGTGTAGCAGTATTCCTCTAAGCACACTGAGCAAGGAGTCTACGTCTGGTTGCCCCTTTTTCCCATAGGAAGACAAAATACACACAGAGAGAAGTGCACTCACAGGAACGAACAACCAGCTCAATACCATTGTTAGCCTGTTCTTTGGCGATTTACCACCTGGCTGCAACTTCTTTTAGCCCAGTAATGCTTTTCACAGAGTAGAACTTTCCTGTAGTATATCAGTCTGATCCCGCCTATTACGGTCAGTCCAGCGCCGAAATACCAGGCAATTCCTCTCTGAACAAGTAACACAGCAACCCCAGACGATCATTTCGGCGTGATCAGACTGATATACTGCAGGAAAGTTCCACTCTGTGAAAAGCATTACTGGGCTAAAAAGTTGCACCCAGGTGGTAAATCACCATAGAACAGGCTAACAATGGTATTGAGCCAGTTGTTCGTTTCCGTGAGTGCACTTCTCTCTGTATGCATTTAGTCTCCCTATGGGAAAAAGGGGCAACCAAATGTGGACTCCTTGCTCAGTGTGCTTAGAGAAATATGGCTACACCTCACTGACGAGGCCCAATGAAGGCCGAAATGATTGTCTGGGGTTGCTGTGTTACTTGTTCAGAGAGGAATTGCCTGGTATTTCGGCGCTGGACTGACCGTATTAGGCAGGATCAGACTGATATACTACAGGAAAGTTCCACTCTGTGAAAAGCATTACTGGGCTAAAAAGTTGCACCCAGGTTGTAAATCACCATAGAGCAGGCTAACAATGGTATTGAGCCAGTTCTTCGTTCCTGTGAGTGCACTTCTCTCTGTATATATATTTATATATATATATATATATATATATATATATCTCCAAACAATTTCCAGTTCAGCCCACCAAGAGACAATAGCCTGGGTGCAAATATAAATAGCATATACGACAGATGTAAATGCACTCTCATGACTTCCACAAATTTCTTTATTGGAACGTTTTCGGGGTTCACAACCCCTTCATCAGCATAAATACATAGGAAAAACTCAAACAACTTATATTGTTTCAAATATCACTCACCAAACAAGTGTTACTCCAAAGTGCGCCAAATCTCGAGCGTGGAACGCATCTTGCGTTCCACAGTGCTGATGCCTACCAGAAGTGATATTATCTCACTTCCAGTTTCGCGGCATCGTTATATTAAGCATACAAGCTATATTAAGTGTTTCATCAACAAACAATAACTCATACACAGTTGTAAGGGACCAAGTATGATCCCCCAATTGATCCTAGTATATTACCAATTTTCACATATTCCACTGAAATACATATTTATATATAATTGGAAATAGATACTGTAGGCGTACAGCCAGGATAAGTGCCCATGATCTGTTCGCATTAAAAGGTCCTTTAGATTAGTGCCCCTCCTGAAACCCACCATGGGTTGTAACTGTCGGGTAAATGTTAATTTTGGATTGGAAGCCATTATGGGCCAGTGCTGATGTAAAATACGTCCAGTGTTCTTGGTGGCTGGAGTGAATGTTGTAGACATGATTAACTTATTGCTTGTGTCTCTCTTTGGTGTAGGCTTAATCAGTTCACTTTGAGTAAGTGTAGATACTGTGGTCATGGTGTCTTGGATAATCGATGATTTATACCCCCTTTCACGGAATCCCTCTCCCACTCCTGTCAGTTGGGAGTTCATTGAATTACCTCTGAATATGAGGGAGTAACAAGATGGACAATCTTTATTTGATCATACTTGGTCCCTTATAAGTTGGTCCAGCCTATTTCTGTGTGTATGTGTGATAATGATGAATCTATACCAGATGCATATAATATTTATCTCTACACATCACTATGAATTGTCCCATAAGACATAATAAGGCATTTCTCAGAGATACATTAGGGTATCTCTCCAACTTTGGGTAAAAGTACTTATTTTTGATTAACAGAGGTCAATACATACATCTCTCTAAATAAGCCTGACAATCTACGTACCCTTGAGATTTCAGTGTAAAATTAGATGAATATCTCTATTTCCACTTCGAATTGGGATTTATATTTAAGTGTGGCCGTAAACGTAGCACAGACGCATTGAGGTATATATATAAACCGTCTTGGTGATGTGCAATAATTTTGCCCCCAATTGATCCTAGTATATTACCAATTTTCACATATTCCACTGAAATACATATTTATATATCATTGGAAATAGATACTGTAGGCGTACAGCCAGGATAAGTGCCCATCGAATACATAAAGTCGTTTAATATCATTTTATTAATGGGTAACAAGCTCAGCAAGAATCCCCACTTTCTGTATATAAATCTAAATCTGTACCTATCTATGTATATATACTATCGCTTTTTTATAATGCATAGATGTGATTAAGAATGATTATCACTTATTGTCACATATATCTGTGTGCTGCACTATGCAATTGATCACAGTGTTGAGACACGATTTATCATTGTTTATTATAACCATGACTACAGTTGCCATTGAGACCTATATATACAATGGCACCTGATCAGCCGATTAGGGATATTATTACGGCAATCTAATCTATTTTATTCATTATACCTAAGTTTGTGATAGCACTTGTTTATTTATAAAACTTTACACACAACTGTGTATGAGTTATTGTTTGTTGATGAAACACTTAATATAGCTTGTATGCTTAATATAACGATGCCGCAAAACCGGAAGTGAGATATCACTTCCGGTAGGCATCAGCACTGTGGAACGCAAGATGCGTTCCATGCTCGAGATTTGGCGCACTTTGGAGTAACACTTGTTTGGTGAGTGATATTTGAAACACTAGAAATTGTTTGAGTTTTGCCTATGTGTTTATGCTAATGAAGGGATTGTGAACCCCGAAAACGTTCCAATAAAGAAATTTGTGGAAGTCCTGAGAGTGCATTTACATCTGTCATATATATATATATATATATATATATATATATATATATATATATATATATATATCCAACATGTGCAGGTATGTACACTCACTGATGCTGAGGTTTGTGACATCTACAGCATCTATATGCAGCACATTATTAGATTATACTATGTCATAAAGGGTGGCTCAAGGTACTTTCACTGTCGTAATCGGGAAGTTTACAAATGCTATACTCAACAAAAGACATCCTGCAATAGGATTCCCTCACACCGAGGATGCTTGGCCTGATCTCAAGAGGGACTTATAGAATATGGGTGGCATACCTACCTTGTGGAGGAAAATACACTGTACTCACATTGCTTTACAGCCACAGTGGAACCAGCAAATGGCATATTGCATCAGGCTTTATTCTATCATGCATAAAGGCTAGAGGAATGGGTCCTAGACTGACTTACAACTCTTGTTAACAATAACAAAAACATAATTTATGTAAGAACTTACATGATAAATTCATTTTTTTCATATTGGCATGTCCATGAGCTAGTGACTTATGGGATATACAATCCTACCAGGAGGGGCAAAGTTTCCCAAACCTCAAAATGCCTATAAATACTCCCCTCACCACACGCACAATTCAGTTTAATGAATAGCCAAGTAGTGGGGTGATAAATAAAGGAGTAAAAAGCATCAACAAAGGAATTTGGAAATAATTGTGCTTTATACAAAAAAAATCATAACCACCATGAAAGAAATGAATTTATCAGGTAAGTTCTTACATAAATTATGTTTTCTTTCATGTAATTTGCAAGAGTCCATGAGCTAGTGACGTATGGGATAGCAATACCCAAGATGTGGAACTCCACGCAAGAGTCACTAGAGAGGGAGGAATAAAATAAAAACAGCCATTTTCTGCTGAAAAAATTAATCCACAACCCAAATATAAGTTTATTCTCATAAATAAAAGGAAAAAATTAAATCATAAGCAGAAGAATCAAACTGAAACAGCTGCCTGAAGAACTTTTCTACCAAAAACTGCTTCCGAAGAAGAAAATACATCAAAATGGTAGAATTTAGTAAATGTATGCAAAGAAGACCAAGTTGCTGATTTGCAAATCTTATCAACTGAAGCTTCAATCTTAAAAGCCCAAGAAGTATAAACTGATATAGTAGAATGAGCTGTAATTCTCTGAGGCGGGGCTTTACCCGACTCCAAGTAAGCTTGATGAATCAAAAGCTTTAACATGATGCCAAGGAAACGGCAGAAGCCTTCTGACCTTTCCTGGAATCAGAAAAGATAACAAATAGACTAGAAGTCTTCCTGAAATCTTTAGTAGCTTCAACATAATATTTCAGCGCTCTCCCACATCCAAAGAATGTAAAGATCTCTCATGTTGTTAGAATTCACAACCTTAGGTAAGAATTTAAATGAAGTCCACATAACTGCCTTATCCTGATGAAAAATCAGAAAAGGAGATTCACAAGAGAGAGCAGATAATTCAGAAACTCTTCTAGCAGAAGAGATGGCCAAAAGGAACAACACTTTCCAAGAAAGTAATTTAATGTCCAAAGAATGCATAGGCTCAAATGGAGGAGCCTGTATAGCCTTCAAAACTAAATTAAGACTCCAAGGAGGAGAGATTGATTTAACAATAAATATCAGGAAGCTTAGCAATCTTTCTGTGAAATAAAACAGATAGAGCAGAGATTTGTCCCTTCAAGGAACTTGCAGACAAACCTTTATCCAAACCATCCTGAAGAAACTGTAAAATTCTAGGAATTCTAAAAGAATGCTAGGAAAATTTATGAGAAGAACACCATGAAATGTAAATCTTAAAAACTCGATAATAAATCTTTCTAGAAACAGATTTACGAGCCTGTAACAAAGTATTAATCACTGAATCAGAGAAACCTCTATGACTAAGCACTAGGCGTTCAATTTCCATTCCTTCAAATTTAATGATTTGAGATCCTGATGGAAAAACGGACCTTGAGACAGAACGTCTGGTCATAATGGAAGTGGCCAAGGTTGGCAACTGGACATCCGAACAAGATCCGCATGCCAAAACCTGTCAGGCCATGCTGGAGCCACCAGCAACACAAACGATTGTTCCATGATGATTTTGGAAATCACTCTTGGAAGAAGAACTAGAGGTGGGAAAATATAAGCAGGTTGATAACACCAAGGAAGTGTCAATGCATCCACTGCTTCCGCCTGAGGATCCCTGGACCTGGACAGGTACCTGAGAAGTTTCTTTTTTAGATGAGATGCCATCAGATCTATTTCTGGAAGACCCCACATCTGAACAATTCGAGAAAACACATCTGGGTGGAGAGACCACTCTCCCAGAAGTAAAGTCTGATGACTGAGATAATCCGCTTCCCAATTGTCTATACCTGGGATATGAACCGCAGAAATTAGACAGGAGCTGGATTCTGCCCAAACAAGTATCCGAGATACTTCTTTCATAGTTTGAGGATTGTGAGTCCCACCCTGATGATTGACATATGCCACAGTTGTGATATTGTCTGTCTGAAAACAAAAGAAGGGTTCTCTCTTCAATAGAGGCCAAAACTGAAGAACCCTGAGAATCACATGGAGTTCCAAAATATTTATTGGTAATCTCGTCTCTTGAGATTTCCAAACCCCCTGTGCTGTCAGAGATCCCCAGACAGCTCCCCAACTTGAAAGACTCGCATCTGTTGTGATCACAGTCCAGGTTGGACGAACGAAAGAGGCTCCTAGAACAATACGATGGTGATCTAACAACCAAGTCAGAGATAGTTGAACATTGGGATCCCTGCACCATTGGTTCAGCATACAAAGCTGGAGAGGTCTCATATGAAAACAAGCAAAAGGGATCGCATCCGATGCTGCAGTCATGAGACCTAAAACTTCCATGCACATAGCTACTGAAAGGAATGACTGAGACTGAAGGTTCTGACAGGCTGCAACCAATTTTAAACGTCTCTTGTCTATTAGAGACAAAGCCATGGACACTGAATCTAAAACCTAAAAAGTTTACCCTTGTCTGAGGAATCAAAGAACTTTTTGGTAAATTGATCCTCCAACCATGTTTTTTAAGAAACAACACTAGTTGATTCATGTGAGATTCTGCAGAACGTAAAGACTGAGCAAGTACCAAGATATCGTCCAAATAAGGAAACACCGCAATACCCCGCTCTCTGATTACAGAGAGTAGGGCACCGAGAACCTTTGAAAAGATTCTTGTTGTTGTCGCTAGGCCAAAAGAAAGAGCAACAAATTGGTAATGCTTGTCTAGAAAAGAGAATCTCAGGAACCGATAGTGATCTGGATGAATCGGAATATGAAGATATGCATCCTGTAAGTTTATTTTGGACATATAATGCCCTTGCTGAACAAAAGGCAGAATAGTTCTTATAGTCACCATTTTGAAAGTTGGTATTATTACATATCGATTCAAAATTTTTAGACCCAAAACTGGTCTGAATTAATTTTCATTCTTTGGGACAATAAATAGATTTGAATAAAACCCCAGACCCTGTTCCTGAAACGGAACTGGAATGATTTCCCCTGATAACTCCAGATCTAAAACACACTTCAGGAAAGCCTGAGCCTTTACTGGGTTTGCAGGGATGCGTGAGAGAAAAAAATCTTCTCACAGGCGGTCTTACTATGAATCCTATTCTGTAACCCTGAGAGACAATACTCTGAATCCATTGATTTTGGACCGAATTGGTCCAAACATCTTTGATAAATCTTAACCTGCCCCCTACCAGCTGAGCTGGAATGAGGGCCGCACCTTCATGCGGACTTGGGGGCTGGCTTTGATCTCTTAAATGGCTTGGATTTATTCCAATTTGAGGAAGGCTTCCAATTGGAAACAGATTCCTTGGGGGAGGGATTAGGTTTCTTTTCCTTATTTTGTCAATAGGAACGAAAACGGTTAGAAGCTTTAGATTTACCCTTAGGTCTTTTACCCTGAGGCAAAAAAACTCCCTTCCCCCCAGTGACAGTTGAAATTATTGAATCCAACTGAGAACCAAATAGCTTATTACCTTGGAAAGAAAGAGATAGCAATCTGGACTTAGAAGTCATGTCAGCATTCCAAAATTTAAGTCATAAAGCTCTTCTAGCTAAAATAGCTAAAGATATAGATTTCACATCAATTTTGATGATATCAAAAATGGCATCACAAATGAAATTATTAGCATGTTGAATCAAGTTAACAATGCTAGACAAATCATGATCCAATTCTTGTTGCGCTAAAGTTTCCAACCAAAAAGTTGAAGCAGCTGCAACATCAGCCAATTTCAAATCAGAAATTGCAGGTCTGAAAAGATGACCTGAATATAAATAGTCTTTCCTTAGATAAGATTCAAGTTTCCTATCTAAAGCATCTTTAAAAGAAGTACTATCTTCTGTAGGAATAGTAGTAGGTTTAGCAAGAGTAGAGCTAGCCCCACCAACTTTGGGAATCTTTTCCCAAAACTCTAAAGTAACTGCTGGCAAAGGATACAATTTTTTAAACCTTGAAGAAGGAATAAAAGAAGTACCAGGCCTATTCCATTATTTAGAAATCATATCAGAAATAGTGTCAGGAACTGGAAAAACCTCTGGAATAACCACAGGACGTTTATAAACAGAATTTAAACGTTTACTAGTTTTAATATCAAGAGGACTAGTTTCCTCCATATCCAATGTAATCAACACTTCTTTTAAAAAGAATGAATATACTCCATTTTAAATAAATAAGAAGATTTGTCAGTGTCAATATCTGAGGCAGGATCTTCTGAACCAGATAGATCCCCATCAGAGAAGGATAATTCAGCATGTTGCCGGTCATTTGAAATTTCATCAACTTTATGAGAAGTTTTAAAAGACCTTTTACATTTATTAGCAAGCGGGATGGCAGACAAAGCCTTCTGAATGGAATCAGAAATAAATTATTTTAAATTTACAGGTATATCTTGTGCATTAGATGTTGAGGGAACAGCAACAGGTAATGAACTACTACTGATGGATACATTCTCTGCATGTAAAAGTTTATCATGACAACTATTACAAACCACAGCAGGAGATAAAACCTCCAGAAGTTTACAACAAATGCACTTAGCTTTGGTAGAACTGTTATCAGGCAGCAGGGTTGCAACAGTGATTTTTGAGACAGGATAAGATTGAGACATCTTGCAAATGTAAGAGAAAAAAACAACATATAAAGCAAAATTATCAATTTCCTTATATGGCATTTTCAGGAATAGGAAAAATGCAAACAGCAAAGCCCTCTGATAGAGAAAAAAGGCAAGAGGCATAAAGGAAATGGGGTCTTAAATAATGAAAATATTTGGCGCCAAGTATGATGCACAACAAACAGAAAAATATTTTTTGGCGCCAAAAACGTCCGGAAATGATATACTCGCGTCACAGATGACGCAACCTTGTGAAGGACTCATCGTCGACTAAGACGCCAGAAATTACGATTTTGCGTCAACGAACATAACTTTGCGCAAAAAAAATCTCGCGCCAAGAATGACGCAATAAACTTTGGCATTTTGGCATTTTTTTAAAAGACAGTCAATTTGAAAAAGACACTAAACCCCAGGTAAGAAATAATTTTTCCTAAAAAAAGCATTTCCCAGATATGAAACTGACAGTCTGCAAAAGGAAATATACTGAAAACCTGAATCAAGGCAAATATAAGTACAATACATGTATTTAGAACTTTATATAAATACATAAAGTGCCAAACCATAGCTGAGAGTGTCTTAAGTAATGAAAACATACTTACCAAAAGACACCCATCCATATATAGCAGATAGCCAAACCAGTACTGAAACGGTTATCAGAAGAAGTAATGGAATATGAGAGTATATCGTCGATCTGAAAAGGGAGGTAGGAGATGAATCTCTACGACCGATAACAGAGAACCTATGAAATAGATCCCCCGTGAGGAAAACCATTGCATTCAATAGGTAATACTCCCTTCACATCCCTCTGACATTCACTGTACTCTGAGAGGAATTGGGCTTCAAAATGCTGAGAAGCGCATATCAACGTAGAAATCTTAGCACAAACTTACTTCATCACCTCCATAGGAGGCAAAGTTTGTAAAACTGAATTGTGGGTGTGGCGAGGGGTGTATTTATAGGCATTTTGAGGTTTGGGAAACTTTGCCCCTCCTGGTAGGATTGTATATCCCATACGTCACTAGCGCATGGACTCTTGCCAATTACATGAAAGAAATATGTATATTCTTCCAAAATTTCCACCTATATGAGGTAAATGGTGTATACCCATATAATAATAAATAACATCAGAAAAGGAGAGAAGATAAATAATTAAGTTTATCTATAAAAAGAAAGGAATTACAGCACTCTTTTCCAAAAGTATTTTATACATATATATGCTCAAAACAATCAAATGCATGAATGTAGGATGCTAACAATACAAAATAATGTAGAAAAAAACCTTATACCACATACATTAAAAATGTCATAAAAACAATTAACCATACGAAGGGTGACCGGTCATTTGTACAAAGGTAGCAGCAATAGAACTAGATGTCGTACCCAAAGTAAGAGCTGGTAAACGCTGATAAAAGGACCAACTACACCTCATCTGGAACCTGAACCCCCTAGAAATCACCAAGGATGAAAGAACAGGACAGATATCATTGGGGATCTAAGTTGTAATCCCTATCTTTTTATAGAAAAATGTAATTTTTTTTTTTTATCTTCTCTCCTTTACTGATGCTTTCATTCTATCAATGTACACTTTTAGCAAGATTACAAGTCGCGCGGCAAATCATTTGCGAAAACTTCGCTTCTGTTATGGCTTTTTCACATTTGGGGTCGCGAAGCTATTACAAGTTGCAAAATAACTTATTTTGCGCACGCATTAAGCCGCGTAATGCAAACTGCGAAATCGTATGTGCGTTCACATATTCTCCATAGAAGTCAATGAAGAAGACAAATAGATTAAAAAATAAATAATAATATGTTGCGCAAAGCCCATGACATATTCTCCTTAAAAAGTGTACATTAAAATGCCAAAATTTCATATTGCGAAAATGATTTCACAAAGTGGAAAGGTAGATATATTGTGACTCTAAGGCGGCTACAAGCACTTCATTTTCTTCCACGGTAAAGCGCAAGGCCACCCTTGCAATATTTTTCACTAATGGAATTTAAGGAAGTGGTTCAATTTAAAAAAAAATTCTCATTCAATTAGTAAAAAGTGTTAAAAATTCTCATTGGCTATTAATACGGATGACAATTGTATTTGTGTTCAAATATACGTTGCACTGAATTATGGCTTCACGTACGTTTTGTTGAAAAATTGCAATTGGTTGGAAAGTGTGTCACAGTTAGAATCGCAAATGAATTTTATTATATCGATATATATATATATATATATATATATATATATATATATATATATATATATATATATATATATATATATATGTAAGAAATAATGGTTAAGCACATCTAATAAAAGCATCTGTTTTTAAATGCACATATTGTGGAGTGCTACCAAAGTGACCAAAATGTATATAATAATAATAAGAGCAGGTATTGGCGCACCTCAAGACACATGAGACCACAAATTATTTCACATATTTTAACTTTTTTCCATTTTTTCCTTAATGCTGCAAAAATTGCCTTCTTAATATATCATAATTTTTTTAATTTTTTTAAATAAAGATGGGATCTTAGTCACACAATATGGCCATATTCTGCTCACAATATATGCAAGAAAAGATAAGATAACAGACAGGTGGGTCACACTAGCTGTGTAAATATAGCAATGTTCGTTGCACAATGTAACTGCCCTCGAAACCCCATGCAGCAAATAGATACAGTCACTAATAAACACACTCTCAAATAAGCAGGTATCAGCGTTGATGAATGTATAATATCATAGGAGACAAAGGGAACGCTGGCGTGTCATATGCCAGACTCACCTCAAACTGGTGGTTCCTCAGCTCACAAGGACGAAAGGCTTTCGGCTGACTCGTGCTGAGCAGTGTGTACGTAGGTCGCTCTGTGGTTGAAGCTGGCTCCAAATTCGTGCAGACCTCCAAGGGGTAACAGCATCCAAATCGGCATTCGCCTTTATATCCACCTCCGTGTAAGTATATAGGAGGGATAAGAAATCCAATGGTGTCCAGCACAGCGGGTTGATCCGCAGGTAAATCTGCAGCCGCGGCAACTTTGAGGAAAGGTGGGGGGAGGGCAGTTGCAGGAGGAACTGTAGAGACTCCGATTCGGCAGCAAACCAGTGGGTCTGGAGCAATGAACATCAAAAAGAAAGAGTACTGGATGCTCCGATAAAAATAAAACAAATATATTTATTGGTACTTCTTTAAAATAACAGAATCATGGAGAACAAAGAGACACGTTTGCAGGCGCAGCACCAGGGCTTACGCATTTCGGCTGTGAAGCCTTAATCATAGCATACAGGTGCTGTGCCTGACAGGTGAACTTAACACCTTAGGTTGATTCTCATTGGTTAAAAGAAAATTTAAAAGCAAAAGAAAAACAACCCGCCCGCTTGGAAGTGTCAAGAACTAAATATAGTATAAGTGAAGCAAATACACCATCTCTACTAGTATAGTCCAATAAACAATGAATGGTATAAAGATCCATATGTATACAAACATCGATACAATTAGCATTATTAGGAACATAGAAACAAATAGGATGGTTAAAGGACAAAAGTACTAAATATATGTCGAAATGAGAGACAAAAGTATTAGACAAAGGAACTATATATGCCAGAAGAAGATGTAATATATAAATCAACTTAAAAATAGTGTGAGATAAAGTGCAATGCCTAAACCATATGCTGAATAAATGTCAATGGAAAAATAATAATAATTATCAGAAGAATTAGGACTGCTGGTGCAAAAATGCACGAAAGGTACATAGAAATATACGGTATAGTGTAAATGAATATATTAACGCAACTATATAGTACAGAAAAAAGTTCATAACATTAGCTATATGTGAACTAGGAGTATCATATGTATCTAGCCTTATAAAAGTTGCGATGATATGATCAGGAAAGAAAAATATTTAAGAAATAAAATATTAGGAGTAAAAAAGAGAAAAAGCAAAATGACAAGCACAAAATGCTAAATCAAAGTAGGCATTACACCTAGGGGAGATAACAAAGAACTGGAGTTATTCCCAGTAATTTATTAAATCATACCTAGAGTTAAGTCCTTTGGGTATTCTGGTGTCGAGTTTAAACATCCAGAATGCTTCTCGTTTGGCTAATAGTTTACTGAGGTTACCACCTCTACTAGGCAGGACCACTTTTTCGATGATACACCATTTTAGTGATGTGAGGTTATTGCCATGTTTGCCATAAAAATGGAGTACCAATGGAGTAGTGGCTTTTCCTATATTGAAAGATGACAAATGTTCCCTGAATCTGGAGTTGATATCCCTGGAGGTGAGTCCTACATACTGCAGGTGACATTCGGTACAGGAAATGAGGTATATGACATTGCTAGCTGTGCAATTGAGACAGGTTTTGATGTCAAATGTCTGGCCGGTAATATAAGACGTGAAATTATTGGTGACCTGGACAAAGTCACAAGGTTTGCAACGTCTGCTGCCACATTTGGACATCCCTGCGTGTCTCAACCACGAACTTTGATTAGTCTCGATTTTCTTGAGTTCTGTAGGTGCTAGGATACCCCCTAGTGTGTTACTTTTTCTATAGGAACATTTTAGCCCCTTCTCCACTGTAGTAACTAATTTGTCGTCAGCAGCCAGTAAGGCAAAATGTTTTTTGACTATACTGCATACTTTATTGTACTCTGTGCTAAACTGTGTAACAAAGTACACTCCTTGGGACGATTTTGATCTATCATTTTTTGGTTTGTCTTGTAAGAGTGTCTTCCTATCTATAAGTTCAAGGGACTTTTTGGCCCTTGTGACATCGTGTGAAGGATACCCTCTTTCCCGAAGTCTGGCTGACAGAGAATCAGCTTCTTTGTCATAGATAACTCTGTCAGAACAATTTCTCTTCAATCTGGTAAATTGTCCCTTGGCAACAGCGTATCTCATTTGTATGGGATGGCTGCTGTTGCCATGCAACAGGGTATTGCCAGATATGGGTTTACGATACACGCTCATGGAGACACCACCATCTTGAGCGCCCGTAAGAGTGAGATCCAGAAAATTTATATGCGTCTTATGTACCTCATAAGTGAATTTTAGGTTCAAATCGTTAGTATTCAGAAATTCCAAGAAAAGTGGCACATCTGACTGTCTGCCTGACCAGACCAAGAGGAGGTCATCGATATATCTCCTGTAAAATTTGATATTTTGTTTGAAGGGATTCCCATCTCCAAAAATGTGGCACAGCTCCCACCAACCCAGGTAAAGGTTGGCGTACGAGGGAGCAAACTTAGCTCCCATGGCTGTGCCACATCTCTGGAGATAGAAATCTCCCTCAAACCTGAAAAAATTGTGTGTGAGTAGGAACTCAATTACAATGATAATAAAATTTTGAAACTCTAGGGATAGGTCACTGTAGTTTTGGAGAAAGGAGGAAATTGCTTGCAGGCCTTGTGTATGAGGTATAGACGAATACAGGGCTACTGCATCTATGGTTAACCAAGCATATTCATGGCTCCATTGAAACGTCTCCAGGATGTTAATTATATGTTTTGTATCGCGAACATATGATACTAAAGAAAGTACCATAGGTTGCAAGATCGAATCTACCCACTGTGAGAGGTGCTCCAAAAGGGAGTCAATCCCACTCACAATGGGTCTGCCTTGTACTTGTGTAATGCTTTTGTGCACTTTTGGAAAGTGATGGAAACAGGGGATCCTTGGAAATTGTACATCAAGATATTTAACAGTCTTATCATCCAGGAAACCCTGTTCCCTACCATCATCCAGAATGTGTTTCAATTGTGATTTAAAGACGATTATGAAAAACTTCACAGGGATCCCACCAATATCTTTAAATCACAATTGAAACACATTCTGGATGATGGTAGGGAACAGGGTTTCCTGGATGATAAGACTGTTAAATATCTTGATGTACAATTTCCAAGGATCCCCTGTTTCCATCACTTTCCAAAAGTGCACAAAAGCATTACACAAGTACAAGGCAGACCCATTGTGAGTGGGATTGACTCCCTTTTGGAGCACCTCTCACAGTGGGTAGATTCGATCTTGCAACCTATGGTACTTTCTTTAGTATCATATGTTCGCGATACAAAACATATAATTAACATCCTGGAGACGTTTCAATGGAGCCATGAATATGCTTGGTTAACCATAGATGCAGTAGCCCTGTATTCGTCTATACCTCATACACAAGGCCTGCAAGCAATTTCCTCCTTTCTCCAAAACTACAGTGACCTATCCCTAGAGTTTCAAAATTTTATTATCATTGTAATTGAGTTCCTACTCACACACAATTTTTTCAGGTTTGAGGGAGATTTCTATCTCCAGAGATGTGGCACAGCCATGGGAGCTAAGTTTGCTCCCTCGTACGCCAACCTTTACCTGGGTTGGTGGGAGCTGTGCCACATTTTTGGAGATGGGAATCCCTTCAAACAAAATATCAAATTTTACAGGAGATATATCGATGACCTCCTCTTGGTCTGGTCAGGCAGACAGTCAGATGTGCCACTTTTCTTGGAATTTCTGAATACTAACGATTTGAACCTAAAATTCACTTATGAGGTACATAAGACGCATATAAATTTTCTGGATCTCACTCTTACGGGCGCTCAAGATGGTGGTGTCTCCATGAGCGTGTATCGTAAACCCATATCTGGCAATACCCTGTTGCATGGCAACAGCAGCCATCCCATACAAATGAGATACGCTGTTGCCAAGGGACAATTTACCAGATTGAAGAGAAATTGTTCTGACAGAGTTATCTATGACAAAGAAGCTGATTCTCTGTCAGCCAGACTTCGGGAAAGAGGGTATCCTTCACACGATGTCACAAGGGCCAAAAAGTCCCTTGAACTTATAGATAGGAAGACACTCTTACAAGACAAACCGAAAAATGATAGATCAAAATCGTCCCAAGGAGTGTACTTTGTTACACAGTTTAGCACAGAGTACAATAAAGTATGCAGTATAGTCAAAAAACATTTTGCCTTACTGGCTGCTGACGACAAATTAGTTACTACAGTGGAGAAGGGGCTAAAATGTTCCTATAGAAAAAGTAACACACTAGGGGGTATCCTAGCACCTACAGAACTCAAGAAAATCGAGACTAATCAAAGTTCGTGGTTGAGACACGCAGGGATGTTCAAATGTGGCAGCAGACGTTGCAAACCTTGTGACTTTGTCCAGGTCACCAATAATTTCACGTCTTATATTACCGGCCAGACATTTGACATCAAAACCTGTCTCAATTGCACAGCTAGCAATGTCATATACCTCATTTCCTGTACCGAATGTCACCTGCAGTATGTAGGACTCACCTCCAGGGATATGAACTCCAGATTCAGGGAACATTTGTCATCTTTCAATATAGGAAAAGCCACTACTCCATTGGTACTCCATTTTTATGGCAAACATGGCAATAACCTCACATCACTAAAATGGTGTATCATCGAAAAAGTGGTCCTGCCTAGTAGAGGTGGTAACCTCAGTAAACTATTAGCCAAACGAGAAGCATTCTGGATGTTTAAACTCGACACCAGAATACCCAAAGGACTTAACTCTAGGTATGATTTAATAAATTACTGGGAATAACTCCAGTTCTTTGTTATCTCCCCTAGGTGTAATGCCTACTTTGATTTAGCATTTTGTGCTTGTCATTTTGCTTTTTCTCTTTTTTACTCCTAATATTTTATTTCTTAAATATTTTTCTTTCCTGATCATATCATCGCAACTTTTATAAGGCTAGATACATATGATACTCCTAGTTCACATATAGCTAATGTTATGAACTTTTTTCTGTACTATATAGTTGCGTTAATATATTCATTTACACTATACCGTATATTTCTATGTACCTTTCGTGCATTTTTGCACCAGCAGTCCTAATTCTTCTGATAATTATTATTATTTTTCCATTGACATTTATTCAGCATATGGTTTAGGCATTGCACTTTATCTCACACTATTTTTAAGTTGATTTATATATTACATCTTCTTCTGGCATATATAGTTCCTTTGTCTAATACTTTTGTCTCTCATTTCGACATATATTTAGTACTTTTGTCCTTTAACCATCCTATTTGTTTCTATGTTCCTAATAATGCTAATTGTATCGATGTTTGTATACATATGGATCTTTATACCATTCATTGTTTATTGGACTATACTAGTAGAGATGGTGTATTTGCTTCACTTATACTATATTTAGTTCTTGACACTTCCAAGCGGGCGGGTTGTTTCTCTTTTGCTTTTAAATTTTCTTTTAACCAATGAGAATCAACCTAAGGTGTTAAGTTCACCTGTCAGGCACAGCACCTGTATGCTATGATTAAGGCTTCACAGCCGAAACGCGTAAGCCCTGGTGCTGCGCCTGCAAACGTGTCTCTTTGTTCTCCATGATTCTGTTATTTTAAAGAAGTACCAATAAATATATTTGTTTTATTTTTATCGGAGCATCCAGTACTCTTTCTTTTTGATGTTCATTGCTCCAGACCCACTGGTTTGCTGCCGAATCGGAGTCTCTACAGTTCCTCCTGCAACTGCCCTCCCCCCACCTTTCCTCAAAGTTGCCGCGGCTGCAGATTTACCTGCGGATCAACCCGCTGTGCTGGACACCATTGGATTTCTTATCCCTCCTATATACTTACACGGAGGTGGATATAAAGGCGAATGCCGATTTGGATGCTGTTACCCCTTGGAGGTCTGCACGAATTTGGAGCCAGCTTCAACCACAGAGCGACCTACGTACACACTGCTCAGCTCGAGTCAGCCGAAAGCCTTTCGTCCTTGTGAGCTGAGGAACCACCAGTTTGAGGTGAGTCTGGCATATGACACGCCAGCGTTCCCTTTGTCTCCTATGATATTATACATTCATCAACGCTGATACCTGCTTATTTGAGAGTGTGTTTATTAGTGACTGTATCTATTTGCTGCATGGGGTTTCGAGGGCAGTTACATTGTGCAACGAACATTGCTATATTTACACAGCTAGTGTGACCCACCTGTCTGTTATCTTATCTTTTCTTGCATATATTGTGTTCTCTCAGGTACTACTGGAGGTACCTTTAGGATACAGCAGGTGCAGAGCTTTTTCACACTTGGGACTGTTTGAGATCTCTACCACTTTATTAACATGGAGAACCAACTGTCTAATACTAGTCAAGCAAATACCAACAGAGACTTCTTTTCATTAATGCCTGCAACAGCCAGGAGTAATCATCAGTCTGATTACGAACAGATCTTTTCAGACAGCAAGGAGGTTCTCTCACTCAGTTCTCTTTTTGAATTAATGGAGTCGTTACTCCTAAAAGAGTGCAAAGTGCAATGGGACGTATGGGCCTTCGATAAATATATACAAGAAGGCATGATACCGAGAGGATTGAGAGTTTTCAAATTTCCTTCCTTTGATGTGGATACCAGCGACAAAGAATTCGTAAAAAATTGGAATGAGGTCCTTTCTGAATGCTCTTCCCGACTGATGTTGATGTTAAGAAGCTACAAATCCAAACAACTGGACACTATCAAAAAAGAGATTATGGACTTACAAGTCGAAATGGACAAACGTATTTCAGACCCTCAATTTGTTAAATTTGATTCTATTCTTAGGGGCATGGTAGCAAGAGGCAAAAGCCTAATAATGGAAAACAAGCATTCCAAATTTTTAAGAGATCGCTCTGATTACCAGAGTGACTCTGTATATATTTGGAATCGTAAGCAAAGGGGAGAATACAGACGCAATCAATTTCCCTCAGGTACACGGAGGGGCAACAGAGGACGTAGAAGACATAGATCTAACTCTAGAAATGTCTCTTTCTCAAGTAGCGACAATGATGGCTCCTCTGATGAGGGTAACAAACTCGCTACGCCTTCTGCTGCCCCTCCTACAACTAGCGACATCCCCATTACCCAAAATATGCCATCCTTCCCTATAGGCATACTCAAAAATAAACAGACATACACACCAGCTCTAGACAATGCACCCATAGTGAGACATAAAGAGCAATACTCACAAGAACATACCAACAATCGTTATATAACAACTAATATGCCTAATGCTCCCCCCACTTTAGTTATACCAAACACCGGTATAGCCTCCAATGATCTGGAACAGGTTTTTCCACAGGCCCCAGATCAAACACACAATGGAGGACCGACCAAAGTCGGTCAAGCCAGATATCCTCGGAGGGGGAACAAACCACTGAGCAAATACAAATGATTACAAATGTCATTAACCTTTCATCTGTGAATTTAACACCACAACAACATTCTGTTTTAGCTTTAGGTTTAGGCTTTTCACCCACGAGCAGTTTCAATCTTTTTCAGACACTTATAGATGTAAATCGCCTTATAAGAAACTTGACCCTGAAAAAACATTTTTTCAGTACAAACACTGCGTCAGCTGAACGAGCCACACTTACACCACCTATGACTAATAACATCAGTGATTTTGCAGAAATGTGTGATATAGTTGCTCTTCAAACTCTAGCAACTGAATCTAGCACAGAGACAGATCTCACCAACAGAAGTACCACACTTATGGAGAAATCTAGCTTCTATCCTATCATGAGTAGAGGTCAAATCCTAGAAACTTACCAACAGAGAGTTGAGATGGATCTAATCAAGCTTCATAAAGAAACCAAGAAAGTTAGACAAAACCTTACTCTTAAACAGAAAAATGCCCTAGCAGAACTCAAGGGCAACAATCAGATAGTCATACGCCCCGCCGACAAAGGCGGGGCAGTAGTTGTAATGAATAGGAGTGACTACATTGCTGAGGCCAAACGTCAGCTTCATAATACAGACGATTATGAAAAACTTCACAGGGATCCCACCAATATCTTTAAATCACAATTGAAACACATTCTGGATGATGGTAGGGAACAGGGTTTCCTGGATGATAAGACTGTTAAATATCTTGATGTACAATTTCCAAGGATCCCCTGTTTCCATCACTTTCCAAAAGTGCACAAAAGCATTACACAAGTACAAGGCAGACCCATTGTGAGTGGGATTGACTCCCTTTTGGAGCACCTCTCACAGTGGGTAGATTCGATCTTGCAACCTATGGTACTTTCTTTAGTATCATATGTTCGCGATACAAAACATATAATTAACATCCTGGAGACGTTTCAATGGAGCCATGAATATGCTTGGTTAACCATAGATGCAGTAGCCCTGTATTCGTCTATACCTCATACACAAGGCCTGCAAGCAATTTCCTCCTTTCTCCAAAACTACAGTGACCTATCCCTAGAGTTTCAAAATTTTATTATCATTGTAATTGAGTTCCTACTCACACACAATTTTTTCAGGTTTGAGGGAGATTTCTATCTCCAGAGATGTGGCACAGCCATGGGAGCTAAGTTTGCTCCCTCGTACGCCAACCTTTACCTGGGTTGGTGGGAGCTGTGCCACATTTTTGGAGATGGGAATCCCTTCAAACAAAATATCAAATTTTACAGGAGATATATCGATGACCTCCTCTTGGTCTGGTCAGGCAGACAGTCAGATGTGCCACTTTTCTTGGAATTTCTGAATACTAACGATTTGAACCTAAAATTCACTTATGAGGTACATAAGACGCATATAAATTTTCTGGATCTCACTCTTACGGGCGCTCAAGATGGTGGTGTCTCCATGAGCGTGTATCATAAACCCATATCTGGCAATACCCTGTTGCATGGCAACAGCAGCCATCCCATACAAATGAGATACGCTGTTGCCAAGGGACAATTTACCAGATTGAAGAGAAATTGTTCTGACAGAGTTATCTATGACAAAGAAGCTGATTCTCTGTCAGCCAGACTTCGGGAAAGAGGGTATCCTTCACACGATGTCACAAGGGCCAAAAAGTCCCTTGAACTTATAGATAGGAAGACACTCTTACAAGACAAACCGAAAAATGATAGATCAAAATCGTCCCAAGGAGTGTACTTTGTTACACAGTTTAGCACAGAGTACAATAAAGTATGCAGTATAGTCAAAAAACATTTTGCCTTACTGGCTGCTGACGACAAATTAGTTACTACAGTGGAGAAGGGGCTAAAATGTTCCTATAGAAAAAGTAACACACTAGGGGGTATCCTAGCACCTACAGAACTCAAGAAAATCGAGACTAATCAAAGTTCGTGGTTGAGACACGCAGGGATGTTCAAATGTGGCAGCAGACGTTGCAAACCTTGTGACTTTGTCCAGGTCACCAATAATTTCACGTCTTATATTACCGGCCAGACATTTGACATCAAAACCTGTCTCAATTGCACAGCTAGCAATGTCATATACCTCATTTCCTGTACCGAATGTCACCTGCAGTATGTAGGACTCACCTCCAGGGATATGAACTCCAGATTCAGGGAACATTTGTCATCTTTCAATATAGGAAAAGCCACTACTCCATTGGTACTCCATTTTTATGGCAAACATGGCAATAACCTCACATCACTAAAATGGTGTATCATCGAAAAAGTGGTCCTGCCTAGTAGAGGTGGTAACCTCAGTAAACTATTAGCCAAACGAGAAGCATTCTGGATGTTTAAACTCGACACCAGAATACCCAAAGGACTTAACTCTAGGTATGATTTAATAAATTACTGGGAATAACTCCAGTTCTTTGTTATCTCCCCTAGGTGTAATGCCTACTTTGATTTAGCATTTTGTGCTTGTCATTTTGCTTTTTCTCTTTTTTACTCCTAATATTTTATTTCTTAAATATTTTTCTTTCCTGATCATATCATCGCAACTTTTATAAGGCTAGATACATATGATACTCCTAGTTCACATATAGCTAATGTTATGAACTTTTTTCTGTACTATATAGTTGCGTTAATATATTCATTTACACTATACCGTATATTTCTATGTACCTTTCGTGCATTTTTGCACCAGCAGTCCTAATTCTTCTGATAATTATTATTATTTTTCCATTGACATTTATTCAGCATATGGTTTAGGCATTGCACTTTATCTCACACTATTTTTAAGTTGATTTATATATTACATCTTCTTCTGGCATATATAGTTCCTTTGTCTAATACTTTTGTCTCTCATTTCGACATATATTTAGTACTTTTGTCCTTTAACCATCCTATTTGTTTCTATGTTCCTAATAATGCTAATTGTATCGATGTTTGTATACATATGGATCTTTATACCATTCATTGTTTATTGGACTATACTAGTAGAGATGGTGTATTTGCTTCACTTATACTATATTTAGTTCTTGACACTTCCAAGCGGGCGGGTTGTTTTTCTTTTGCTTTTAAATTTTCTTTTAACCAATGAGAATCAACCTAAGGTGTTAAGTTCACCTGTCAGGCACAGCACCTGTATGCTATGATTAAGGCTTCACAGCCGAAACGCGTAAGCCCTGGTGCTGCGCCTGCAAACGTGTCTCTTTGTTCTCCATGATTCTGTTATTTTAAAGAAGTACCAATAAATATATTTGTTTTATTTTTATCGGAGCATCCAGTACTCTTTCTTTTTCATATTCTGCTCAGCCAGTCACCACTTACAAGGTGTCCCACCAAAAGACTGGTCCTAACTCTAAAATTTTAGCCAAGCTAAACTCAAGAATACAATTCTAATATATCAAAATAGAATTTCCAATCTCTCATCCAGACTGCATGGGATGAGGCTTCCTGGCTACATGTTATTACACATACTTCAAACTTGTTTCCCAATGCTGCAAAAAATTGCCTTCTCAACACCTCTTAACACTATGAAGTTAGCCAATACAATTCTAATATACCAAAATAACATTCCAACATTACAATACTATACCTCTCATCCAGACTGCATGGGATGAGGTTTTCTGGCTTTATATACACACAGTTAAATATCTGTGTCTGGAACACACCTGAACTGGGTGGAGTGCTTTAAACCAAAAGGGCTTTGGTCAGTTTCCCCAGTGATAAATCAGTAAGAAATAATGGTTAAGCACATCTAATAAAAGCATAAGTTTTTAAATGCACATATTGTGGAGTGCTGCCAAAGTGACCAAAATGTATATAATAATAAGAGCAGGTATTGGCGCACCTCAAGACACATGAGACCACAATTTTTTTCACATATTTTAACTTTTTCCCATTTTTTCCTTAATGCTGCAAAAATTGCCTTCTTAATATATCATAATTTTTTAAAATTTTTAAATAAAGATGGGATCTTAGTCACACAATATGGCCATATTCTGCTCAGCCAGTCACCACTTACAAGGTGTCCCACCAAAAGACTGGTCCTAACTCTAAAATTTTAGCCAAGCTAAACTCAAGTATACAATTCTAATATATCAAAATAGAATTTCCAATCTCTCATCCAGACTGCATGGGATGAGGCTTCCTGTCTACATGTTATTACACATACTTCAAACTTGTTTCCCAATGCTGCAAAAAATTGTTTTCTCAACACCTCTTAACACTATGAAGTTAGCCAATACAATTTTAATATACCAAAATAACATTCCAATACTATACCTCTCATCCAGACTGCATGGGATGAGGTTTTCTGGCTTTATATACACACAGTTAAATATCTGTGTCTGGAACACACCTGAACTGGGTGGAGTGTTTTAAACCAAAAGGGCTTTGGTCAGTTTCCCCAGTGATAAATCAGTAAGAAATAATGAAAAAAGTTAAAATATGTGAAATAATTTGTGGTCTCATGTGTCTTGAGATGCGCCAATACCTGCTCTTATTATTATATACATTTTGGTCACTTTGGCAGCACTCCACAATATGTGCATTTAAAAACTTATGCTTTTATTAGATGTGCTTAACCATTATTTCTTACTGATTTATCACTGGGGAAACTGACCAAAGCCCTTTTGGTTTAAAGCACTCCACCCAGTTCAGGTGTGTTCCAGACACAGATATTTAACTGTGTGTATATAAAGCCAGAAAACCTCATCCCATGCAGTCTGGATGAGAGGTATAGTATTGGAATGTTATTTTGGTATATTAAAATTGTATTGGCTAACTTCATAGTGTTAAGAGGTGTTGAGAAAACAATTTTTTGCAGCATTGGGAAACAAGTTTGAAGTATGTGTAATAACATGTAGCCAGGAAGCCTCATCCCATGCAGTCTGGATGAGAGATTGGAAATTCTATTTTGATATATTAGAATTGTATTCTTGAGTTTAGCTTGGCTAAAATTTTAAAGTTAGGACCAGTCTTTTGGTGGGACACCTTGTAAGTGGTGACTGGCTGAGCAGAATATGGCCATATTGTGTGACTAAGATCCCATCTTTATTTAAAAAATTTAAAAAAATTATGATATATTAAGAAGGCAATTTTTGCAGCATTAAGGAAAAAATGGAAAAAAGTTAAAATATGTGAAATAATTTGTGGTCTCATGTGTCTTGAGGTGCGCCAATACCTGCTCTTATTATTATATATATATATATATATATATATATATATATATATATATATATATATATATATATATATATATATATATATATATATATGAACAAAAGTAGATGCACTCTCAGGTCTTCCACGATTTACTTTATTGTAACGTTTTCGGGGTTCACAACCCCTTCATCAGCATGATGAACCCCGAAAACGTTACAATAAAGTAAATCGTGGAAGACCTGAGAGTGCATCTACTTTTGTTCATATATGCTATTTATATTTGCACCCAGGCTGTTGTCTCTTGGTGGGCTGACCTGGAAACTGCTTGGATATATATATATATATATATATATATATATTCATATGTCACATACCTATAGACTGACCATATACTTTATGAGTGAAGACAACATAAGACTACATACAAATGTAGCTTATGAATTATAAAACCACAAAATAAGAACTACTAACGATTATCAAGCACATCAAAAAAAGGAAAAATATTCTTAATGAAATCATGTTCACTAGCATTATTGAGAAAGTCTTGAGATATCCTTAACTGTAAGGCCTAAGGGAGGAAGTATGGCATTTTGCAGAACTGCCTTGGTTTTGGTGGAACTCACAACACTCCATTTGGACTCCTAAGTAAACACTGTTGTGTAACCTTATTTTCTTGATTATTAATTAAAAGATACCAGGACCACAAATATTAAAATAAATGTTCCAAATTATAATACATATGTGTCTTTATTTGTTTATCATAATGGTATATTTTTAATGACAACAACTTAAAGGGACATGAAACCCAAATTTTTTCTTTCGTGATTTAGAAAGAACATGACATTTTAAACAACTTTCAATTTCATTTCTATTACCTAATTTGCTTCATTCTCTTGATATTCTTTGTTGAAAAGCATATCTAGATAGGCTCAGTAGCTGCTGATTGGTGGCTGCGCATATATGCCTCATGTGATTGGCTCAACCATGTGCATTGTTATTTATTCAGCAAAGATATGTAAAGAATGAAGCAAATCAGATAATAAAAGTAAATTTGAATATTGTTTTAAATTGTATCCTCTATCTGAATCATGAAAGAAAATATTAGTGTTTTGAGTCCCTTTAAGGTACAGTGTAGTGTACATCCTTTGCTTGCAGTTTGTTTTAAAGCAGCTGCAATGTATATCTATTTCTTAATAAATTAAAATTATTTGGCTATATCTTGCAATTTAAATAAAATATTTTTAGTAATTCATAACACTATGATAATATTTTAAAGGGACAGTAAAGTCCAAAAAAACTTTCATGACTCAAATAGGGCATGTCATTTTAAACAATTTTCCAATTTACTTTTATCACCAATTTTGTTTTGTACTCTTGGTATTCTTAGTTGAAAGCTAAACCTAGGAGGTTCTTATGCTAATTTCTTAGACCTTGAAGGCCGCCCCTAATCTAAATACATTTTGACAGTTTTTCACCACTAGAGAGCATTAGTTCAATTGTTTCATTTAGATAACATTGAGCTCACGCATGAGAAGTTACCTAGGAGTGAGCACTGATTGGCTAAATTGCAAGTCTGTTAAAAGAACTGAAATAAGGGGGCAGTTTGCAGAGGCTTAAATACAAGGTAATCACAGAGGTAAAAAGTATATTAATATAACAGTGTTGGTTATGCAAAACTGGGGAATAGGTAATAAAGAGATTATCTATCTTTTGTTTTTTTTTGTTTTTTTTAATTTTTTTATTGAGGTTATTGCAAACATGTACAGAATATAATGTACAATCATAAAAAAAAGAGAAAAGAAAAAAGGCACATAGTCAGTTACGTACAAATTTAAAATAAAGAAGGCAAAAAATAGCTGTAACCTCATTTTATGAACATATATAGACCTCCTCTAAGATTAGTAGCTCACTCTTGGACCATAATATAGCATACATATACATTGGATGTAAGTATTTAGAATCTCTAGCCACTTTTGGGCTTGATATAGTATAGAACATTATAGTAATAAAAACCACATTCTAGAATAACAATGCAGAAATTACACAAAAATAAAACTAGCCAAAACAATGGGAACCTGCCTCACAAACATGGAATATCAGCTGCCTAACATGGATGCATAATAGATATCAATAGGTGCCAATGTAACTGGCATGCAGTACTCCTCGAAAATAACTAGCATTTAGAGAGGTTAATAATGAGCGACCAATGACGTATCTGTATGGTGTACCATTCACTTTTATTTACATAGCCCCAGAATGATAAACTAGAAGTCCCTAGTGTTGGAAATTGGATGTACTGTTGTTCTCTAGCTAAAAAAAATAAAATAATAAACATTGTATATAGTCTCTGTTGAATAGTAACGAGATATAGTAGAGATATAGAGACTATCATGAGGGGCTAAGGTATATAACATGGGGTGGGCGGGAATGATAATAGCAATAGAGAGGAACCATGCATTTGAAGGGTAGCCTGCGCTATGTACATTAAAAAAGGGCCCCAAGTAGTAGTTGCTGGTAACATCGCATCGACCCGGCCACTGACCGCGCAACGTCCACCTTGGCCATTTTAAGTTAGAACTCGTATGAGGATGAGGAGGAAAGCTTGATACACAAATGCAATGAAGCTCATGTGGATTGCACTATAAGGCATCTGAGACTAATGATCTCCTGTTCGGGTAGCCAATATATTATTAACTAGGGGCGCTAATTATAGGCATCTAAATATTATACTACAGGTAACATGAATAGTGCGATTTACTAATCTAGGGTATGGCTAAACTCCAAATATAATAAATATTATAGAATATGTCCAGCTAAATATCCTATCAGTCATATAACTCCACTACATCCGCATTATCAAGCATGCATGTCATCACAGTAAGCACAGCATGATCATAAGACATTGTTAAGCTATACAGTGGCAAAAGGAAAAGATATGGACCTCAGAGGGGACAAATAGAACGTTGGCACACATCTATTACACGAACAGTACAGGTGCTGAGTAAAGTTGAACGGTTACATATTTAAATAAGAACAGTGTTAAATTAGAGCTCCGCATATAGCATTTATCTAGGTAGCCATACCATAACAAGTAACCAACTTATAGGTTGCACACACCGGAACTCACAATTGGCTGGTATGCGAGGGGTTAACTTTAGGAATAAACAAACAGAGCCAAGACTGTAATCTTTATGGCTCAAAGACCTCTGCCGACTAGTATGATAGCCGGGCTCAATGTCGTAGCAACATATCTTCTAGCCTACACCAGCTTTTACTATAGATTGTTCTATTTGTAAATGAACCTGTTCATGCGTCAGCTGTATGTCAAGCAAGATTAGGAACAGTGTTCTTCGTGCATGTATAAGGTCCTTTTCCAGCTGGTCGGTAGATGGTGAGGTGAAAGCTTTTAGCGAAGTATGCATAGGGTCCCTGGTTTCTACCACGTAGCGCTTTAATAAATAAAGGTCCCACACATGTTCAGTACTTCCCGGCATGAAAATGTCTGTTCTGTATAACCTTACATCTTGAAGTCCTGAGTCCCCTGCTGGACCCTCATCAGAGCGGTAAGCCAATTCTGCAGAACTCTTTAAGATCTGGGGCTGCTTATTCACTTTACTCGCCTCAAGCTGTGCCGTGGCTTCAGCAGTGTATAATGCTTTAGGCCTGTACTTTACCTCTGTACTCCGGGCTACTGTATCCAAACTGCAACCGGCCTGCTCAGCCTGATCCAATGAGGTCCGGAGTATACCTGCAGTTTGTGAATACTCCAATGAGGTTTGTTGGCCTGCTTTCACGTCGCGGTAGTGAGAGTTAAGGGATGGCGAGTGTCGGGACCTCAGTCACCACTCATACAGAGCTCCCCATCTGAGGCAACTCCATTGCCCTTATTGTATATGACTTCCCGGATTGAGCTACAGGCTTCATGAAGCCTTTCTGCAAAGGCTGTCTGATGGAAGTCCAGAAGCATGCTGAGTTCCAATATAATTGATTCAGTTGTCGCCATTGCTCAGACTAGTACTGTTGTCACAATTCTTTTCAAAAATGTTTATGTGGTTTTAGCAGATAATGTAGAGCATATAGAGCAGCACCATTCGCTGCTTGTAACCCAGGAACCTACAAATCCTGGGGGGGAATGTGCGGCAGCCCCAGCAGAGAAGGAAAACAGAAACATGACACAGCTCTCACTACCATGCGGTCTGTCCCTCGCCGCTTAGCTGAAGAGCATAGGGAGGATCAGCTTTACAGGATAGGTCCAAAATCTCCCAGGGCTTCCCAGAAGATTGTAGTTGAAATCTTTGTTATAGGGATCCAATTATATAGGAAATCATTCTTTAAAACCTAATGAAGGCCAGGAGCTCCTTCAAAACATGACCTCCCGCAACAGCTGTAGGCTCCACCCCTCTATCTTTTTAAACAACAAAAATTCTAGTGTTGACTGTCCCTTTAAATGATGCAATTCAATGTAATAATACAAAATGAAAATCTATAGTAGGATGTGTGCAATTATTCTAGTACACTCCCTTTAAACACATCTGTCCCAAGTAGTGGCCTATGTATTAACATAGAGGTGACTTATTTGCTATATAGAAAATGTAAGATTAAAGAGACAGTCTATGCCAAAATAAACTTTCAAGATTCAGATAGAGCATGTAATTTTAAACAATTTTCCAATTTACTTTTATCACCAATTTTGCTTTGTTCTCTTGGTATTCTTAGTTGAAAGCTTAACCTAGGAGGCTCATATGCTAATTTCTTAGACCTTGAAGCCCACCTCTTTCAGATTGCATTTTAACAGTTTTTCACCACTAGAGGGAGTTAGTTCACGTATTTCATATAGATAACACTGTGCTCGTGCACGAGAAGTTATCTGGGAGCAGGCACTGATTGGCTAGACTGCAAGTCTGTCAAAAGAACTGAAAAAGGGGCAGTTTGCAGAGGCTTAGATACAAGATAATCACAGAAGTTAAAAGTATATTATTATAACTGTGTTGGTTATGCAAAACTGGGAAATGGGTAATAAAGGGATTATCTATCTTTTAAAACAATAAAAATTCTGGTGTAGACTGTCCCTTTAAAAACTCAATTCAAGATTAGCATGTTAATTACGTAAACATATTTGTGTGTGCGCAATGTGAATACGTTTGGAACATTGTTCAAATGCTTGAAAAAATTCTCTATAAATTTGTTGTAATATTTTTGTTCATGTGTACATGAAGCTATTTCCACATTTTATTGCTGTTAGTTTTGTAATATTTGCATCCACAATGTAATCAAATTATTCTTAAAGGGACATAATACTTATATGCTAAATCACCTGAAACTGATGCAGTATAACTGTAAAATGTTGACAGGAAAATATCACCTGAACATGTAGAAAACATGTAGAAAAGGAAGATATTTTACCTCAAAATTTCCTCAGCTCACCAGAATAAGTGCTGTGTAAAAAGTTATCTTTCAGTTACTGCCCAGCTGCAGGTAAAAAAAAAAGAAGAAGAAGAAATGAACAGCAGCCAATCAGCATTAGCAGTGCTGAGGTCATGAACTCTTTTACTCTGATCTCATGAGATTTCACATAACTCTCATGAGATTTCATAGTAAACTTCCTTAAACTGAATAGGGAAATAGCACGAGTGTGCATGAGGCACGCTCCCTTGCAGGTCCCGACAGGCATACTGATTTGCTGCTTTACAATGGGGTGTGAATACTTAGGAGATTTAAGGTAAAATATCTTTCTTTTTTACATAGAGATGTTCAGGTGATATTTTCTAGTCAGCTTTTTACAACTATGCTGCATCACTTTCAAGTGTTTCAACATTTGGGTGTCATGGCCCTTTAAGTATTGCTCATATAATTTCTGTCTAAACCATTGTTTGTTTGAAAACTACATAGTGCCTCTGGCATGTTTAACACGTAATCATAGTGCGTGCAGACCTTTATGTAGTAATCTCCAACATGACGCTTGCTCAGTGCACTAGATTCAGTAGCAGTGTTCTGAGTTACCCATGTTTCAGGGTGTGTATATGGTAACATGCATTGCAGCCAGGACAGCACACATATTGAGGCTGGAGATCACTATTCATGTTCCCCTCTTAACACCCTGCAGCATGTATGAGTCGTAAGTGTTTATAAAAACAGGGCCAAAGTGTCAACCATAGGCTCATTCCAGTGCTCATTATAAACTGTGCTAATTATGTAAATCAAATTAAAGTGACTGTTGTCCTTTCTTGTGCTGACTGACCCTATAATTACACTTTGTATATGTATATGCACATGGTAGATGTGTTAATATGCAAAAGTGTTTTTTCCAACACATTAAACACATCTTTCAATTTATTCCAAAATTACCCAATTTTATAGCAAAGCCTCAGTGTTGGATCTCCGGCTTCCATTTACCCCATTTACATCAGTTAATTTTCCCTTCTACTTTCACCTATTTTGCCATTAAAACTGGAGTTAGAAATGTTAATAAAAGTAGTTTAACATGCTGTTCTCCAAAGGAAGCTATGTGTGCAGCACTATAAACTCTTTTCATGCTATGAACATTTCTTTCTTCATTCATTTCTCCTAATTGTAGTTTTTGAATGATTAGTATGCATGGGCATTTGGATGCAGAAGAAGGCAGACACTTCTGGTGTTCAGTTCTTTTAGGAGCCAAATTCTTTCTTGTGCAAGTGCAAGTTTCCGCTCTCATGCTTCCTCCGACACACGCAAAAAGACGAATTAGAACATTGCGACTGAATTAACATATTCCCCCATAGGTTTCAATAAAGCAATACAAGTAGATAAAAAACTAACTCCCTACTTGGTGGCAAACCCGATCACACTTTCTCAAGTGTGCTAACCCGACATGAAAATATTAATATTTCAGATTCCAATGTTCTTCACATAGCAGAATATGTTATATTTATTCATAAATACCTATTTTTATATACATATGATGGTATTTTAGTAAAATATATATCAATACATATATATATATATATATATATATTTATAAAATTATATTAATTCAATTATATATAGGTATAGACAAATACAGATATATAGAAATATCTATTTAAAAATACATAGAACATATTCTGCTATGTGCAGAACATTGTAATGTGAAATTGTTACAGTAAATACACACTATAACACTTTATTAACTATGTGTGTATATATATATACATATGTATTTATATGTGTATATACACATATTTAGACATGTATATGTATGTATCTCTATGTTAAAGCCCTTTGCATGTCTTTTTATTTCAGAAATACATACTGGCAAAAAAAATTATTATCTCAAATTGAAAGTAGCTTAAAAAAAACAATAGCTGCAAAAATCAAAATGCATCTCATGTCTAACAATATTCCAGTTATTTTTGCTTCATTCTAACTCTGGTTTTGAAAAAATACAATTTTATCATTTTTTAGCCCAGTGTTATTCATCACTGATGTTTTGAAATAGTGCAGCTTCTCTTTGGAGATATTGAGAGCTCAGTTTGTGAGAAAGGAAATATTGCTCAGTGACATATGCAGTTTATCGCTGTGTGTAAATACATGTATGCACTGATAAAAATGATCATTTGTCACTGTGAAAGACCAAACTATATCAGTTCTTGTGAATCTAGTTGTTTCACAGTTTCAGCATTCAATTTATTTAATGCTATTTCTGTCTTAGGCTTTTGGTTTGTTGAATCTGGGGATTATCTGATGTAGGATCAATATTTTTTTCAGACATTATTGTACTGATAAATATCTGTATAAATTTGGACTCACATTTCTTGAATATGAATCACAAATGATTTCATAGCAGTTTTAGGCACATCATTTTCAGCATTTCATAAAGAGATAGTAACATATGGATTCAAACAGCAATGGCTTTTTTAAATAATTCATATTAAAGAGACAAATTTCAATAAAACATATAAATGATCACCTTTCGTCATATTTACATATTTTAAACTAAACTTGTATTTTTATTTTTAAACTAATTGAAAGTACATATCTGTGCACAGCTTGTTAGTTTTAGTTTATTGCCTGATAAGAAAGAGTTCCTCCAACTAAGGGCAAGATTACAAGTGGCGCGCTAACATTTCCGTACAAGTGATATCAGAATTTCACGGGTGCATTCATTTGTGCATGTATTATAAGCTTTAGCACTAGCGTAATCAAATTTAACGTGCGTTGGGTTAGCGAAAAAGGTTTTTAATAAAGGTTGAAAGGTTTATGGTATATGACTAAGGGTTATATGTGTGTGTGTCTAAATAATAATTCTATAATATTAATATAATTTTATTTAGTAATGTTTTATATTGCATATTTAGTATTTGCTATAAATATTTACATGCAGGAAAATTTTATTTTTATTTTAAATAGATATTTCTATATAAATCTATATATATGTATATATTTATTCCCATAGATAAATAGGTATAGATATATATTTTACATTAACATTATCAATATATATATATATATATATATATATATATATATATATATATATATATATATATATATATATATATATATACATACAATATCCCACAAAAGTGAGTACACCCCTCACATTTTTGTAAATATTCTATTTTATCTTCTCATGTGAGAACACTGAAGAAATGACACTTTGCTACGATGTAAAGTAGTGAGCGTACAACCTGTATAACAGTGAATAATTTGCTGTTCCCTCAAAATAACTCAACACACAGCCATTAATGTCTAAACCGTTGGCAACAAAAGTGAGTACATCCTGGAAATGCCCAAATTGGGCCCAAAGTGTCAATATTTTGTGTGGCCTCCATTATTTTCCAGCACTGCCTTAACCCTTTTGGGCATGGAGTTCACCAGAGCTTCACAGGTTGCCACTGGAGTCCTCTTCCACTCCTCCATGACGACATCATGGAGCTGGTGGATGTTAGAGAGCTTGCGCTCTGCTTCAGTATGTCACAGTACATGTTGTCACATGAAAAGATATAATAAAATATTTACAAAAATATGAGGGGTGTACTCACTTTTGTGGGATACTGTATATATATGTATATAGAAATATATATTTAATAATAAAAAATAATAAAAATAATTTTCAAAAAATCATTGTGAAGAACATTGGAATGTAAAATATGAGTAACACCTCAGGTTTCATGCTTTAGGTTTAGCACAGTGTCAATTTAGTGCACATGAAGAATTTATTATGTGTTATGGAAATATTAAACATAAAATATTACAAAAATATTAATTATTTTTATAGATACTGTAATATATATATATAGTACATCTATAATAATTATTTACATTCTTTGCATTAAATATTAATATTTTTTAATATTTAATGAATAAATACAAAACCCAACAGAAATACACTAATTTTTCATGCGTGCTAACCCGACTTAAGTTATCTCGAGGTATGTTATGTATTTACTAAATATAAAAAATGTAAATATATTAATAATTAATTTAAATAATTATTATAGATGTACTAAAAAAAATCTAAATAATCCATAGAATAGCTATATATATATATATATATATATATATATATATATATATATATATATATATACTATATCGATGATTTGATATTCATATGGAAAGGAACAGATCTGGATCTCTCTATCTTCCTACAACATTTGAATGCCAATGATGTGGGACTTAAATTTACATCTGAGACACATAAAAAGCAAATCAATTTTCTTGATTTAACACTAAGTGTTAATGAGGAGGGAAAAATCCTGTGTTATATATACAGGAAACCCATCACAAAAAACTCCCTACTACATGCTACCAGTTGCCACCCGAAACATGTTCCCTTTGCAGTTGCAAAGGGTCAGCTAATAAGGGTTAAAAGAAATTGTACACTAAACAGCACTTATAAAGCACAAAGTAAAAGTATGAGGTCACGACTACAACAAAGAGGGTATTCAAAGCATACCATAAATAGAGCCCAAAGACAGGTTGATGAAATAGACAGAGATTCACTTTTAGTGAACAAAACTAAGGATAGGATGAATAATTCTCAAGTCACCTTTGTAACCAATTACAGCACTGACTATAATGCAATATGCAAAATTGTAAAGAAACATTTTAAGCTATTAGCAGCAGACACAAAGTTGGACCAATGCGTAAGTAATGGGTTACGCTGCTCCTACAGGAAATGCCAAATTTTGGGTAATATTTTATCACCCTCTGAACTACCAACTGATTCATCCAAAAATCAAAGTACTTGGCTTACACACAAAGGGATGTATAGGTGCGGACGCACCAGATGCAGGCTCTGTGACTTTGGAATTTTTTCAGACACATTTGTGTCATCTGTAACTGGGGAGAGTTACCACATAGAAACATGTGTCAACTGTACATCATTATACATCATTTATGTCATTACGTGCATTGAATGCCACCTACAATACGTAGGTTTAATGACAAATGATGCCAATACACTTATGAGAAATCATCTGTCAACAATCACTAAAGGTGAGGCGAGTACTCCCCTTGTTAAACATTTCAGTAGGGTACATCAGAAAAAGATTGATACTCTAAAATGGCAAATTATTGAGCAAGTTAAAACACCTCCAAGAGGTGGAGACAAAAACAAAATTCTAGGGAAGAGAGAGATGTTTTGGATCTTTAAGTTAAAAACAAGAGTTCCTACAGGCTTAAATTCAGAATATGATCTGATCAATTACTGGAAGTAATAATATTGCCTGGAACACCTTCTCTCTTCCTGATATACCATAATTGCTCTTCTGTCCCTTATAGTATATTCTATTTATACACAATTATGAGAGGCTAAGCACAACAACGGAAAGCTTACACTTAATGAATAAATATTTATTTTGACAACAAACCCCTTTTATCCATACTACAGTCAAGAGTACACTAGTTTTTTTACACCATACTATTATTTTTAGTACTATAGGGGTATCCCGTCATCCAACCAACATGAAATATTATGTTCCTTTTCTAGAATTCATTCTTAGACTGTTTAGTTATATGGAGTGAACTCCCATTAGAATGGTTAGGAAAGTATATAGCAAGTTATTCTCATTTTATTACCTACCTCTTTTATGATGATATCTTATAGAAATAACATATATTCTATTCTATATTGTTATATTGACACTCATATTGATGCAGGAATTTTTTTTTCTGTCTGACTAGAGAGGTTGAGGTAATATCAATAGAGTAAGTAACGTCATATATATATATATATATATATATATATATATATATATATATATATATATATATATATATATATAGATTTATTAATAAATGAAAGCGAAATCTGAGTATTTCTGTGGGGACAAAGTTCCTTTAACACAGTATTATTTCTCAACAATATCTACTATATATATATTTGCATACCAATATCTAAGCATTTGAAGAATTATTGAATTTAAGGTGTATATCTCAAAACAATCCATGCATGAAACTCCGAGATTCTCTTACTTCACAAACTGTGTATGTTTGAAGTTATATTTATAACGTATATAGCAGACATAAGAAACTGATAGTTAGCATTTAATAAATAAATATTCAGGTTTTATTGTCCATAGATATGTAGACTTTTTAACACACCCATTATTATGTACATCTGATTGGAGGATAAATTATCCTATCTACTATGAGCACTGCTTTTAAATAGTTTTTCAGCAAGTGCATTGAATAGCTACGATTACAGCCGTCTGGCCGAAACATGTCAGCACTTCAATGCACTCCCTGCTGTGTGTTATAACCTGAATGCTGTAGATCACGCTGTTGATCTTTTTACCTCTTTTTGGAAGAAAATAAAGGAACTGTTTTTACATTACATAAGCCTGCGATACTTTGTTTCTTGCTATACTCAGTATCTATTGTCCAAGAATCGCAAGGCTGACAGAGCTCCCAAGCAGGTTTCTTTAAAGTGTAACAGAGCTGATCTACAATGAAGGAAAAGGAGTAATTGGATTGGCTAAGGACGAGACACACCCCCTCCCTCTTTGAAGGGTCACAGAGTTCTGCTGCTAACAACTCTGATATACACGCACAGAGTACAGATACAGGAGGAGGAAGAAATAGCGGCTTTCACGAACGGCACTTGTGTATGTGCTGAAAGTCTTTTGCCGATACCCTCGGCCTCCGGACCTCTGGACCACCCTTAAGAAAGCAAACTTGAGAAGACGGAGCACTTGCTGAGGTGATGAGTCATACGGTTGTGTGCTGAAGAGGGTATAACGCAGGCACCTGACAGGTGCAAAGGCTCAAGAGTTGGGAGCAGCGCAGCTACTAGCTGCTGAGCGTATACCGCTATTAATTGTGCTCTCACTATGAACTCCCATTCTCATGAATATTTATGTGCAATAAGTCAGTAAAGAAAGCTATATATTGAAGATTTTGGTTTGAGGGGTGATTGTCTTATCCAGAACTGGGTGCAGGATTTTGCACTTATACACTTTAATGGACTGCCTTTAGTTTACATAAACTTTGGTTTAGTTTACTAGTGTTTTTCACTGTTCTCTACTTTTCTTATATATATATATATATATATATATATATATATATATATATATATATATATATATATATATATATATATATATATATATATATATACATACATATATATATTCCTTTTACAGTATCTATAAAAACAATTAATATTTTTCAATATTTTCAAGTGCAAAACACGAAAACTCATATTTTAAATTTGATGTTCTTCACGTAGAATTTTTTTTAAATTTATTATTAAATATATATTTCTATTGAGGGGGCAGAGCTGAATACCAAAGCAGCCAAACATGTATTTCATGAGCTCCGACTATTAACACAGTTATTTAAGGTTTAATTAACAGGTTTGCATATTATTTAAGAATTTAATGAAGACCCTAATAAGACACGATCACCAATACAGCTACTAATTAACATTTTGAGCTGATGCTGTGAATATCGACTAGACCTATGATCTTTGAGAAGCCCACAAGGCTGCTGAACACTGCTATTGCTATTAAGATCTCAGAAGTGAAACTGATGAGATTTGTAGCCCTCAAAGCATAAACTGACACATATTCCTCCCACCCAGATTACTGGTGTGAGCTAGTTGAGCCACTTTGGATTTATTAGTACATTTGGCCCAGCGTGACTCAAAATGGAACATGGTGGCCTTAGGTGGCTGGGAAAAAAAGCCCTACAACTTATTGAAACTTCCCTTCAGCTACTGGAGACACAGCTGGTCAGAGCTCTTATGGATAAGGGACCTCACCTAATACCAGACAAAGGAACTACTCAGGGGCAGGGGCAACCTAAAACCTTGGAGATAATTCTTTTCACAACCTCTGAAACCCTTATGAAAGAGCCGGCTTCTAATACAGAGGAACGCTGCTAGCTGTGCAGACATCGGTGGAAGTCAGACTTTAGAATTTCTATTCGGCACCTACCTCTGGAGAACCCCATTCACTTGATAGCAGTGCTTCTCCATTTGCTTGTAATTTACAGGGAGACCTGCAACTACAACCTCTATGCATTGCGGATATAGATCTTAGTCGGATCTGAAATGCTCACAACCACAGAAGAAACCACTTCCCAACTATATACCCTGTTGAGATCATATCACCACTTACCCTAAGCTATGCCATTGGTGGGTCCCTGGGAGAAAGGCAGCCTCCAGGAAGGTCAGAGAAGCCGATTCTCTGAGGCGGGAGATGGATCTTGCCCTGAAGTTTTGGTTTGGAAATTAGTTATGTACAATGGCTTAGTTCCCAATTACAGACAGTCCCTGGTTTGAGACTATGTTACCCTCTCTGAAATTTCTGTCTTGGGACATTTTTGGACTCCAGCAGTTGTCTAGAGGGACATGGGTGTGGGGCTCAGGTGGTCATATCCCTGTCTGTAGCCAAGGTTTTACCATTCTGATGGGGTTCTCAACATCTTCGCACCTTAATGGCATAGGTTGGCTAAACTTTCAGTATGCTCAAGGTCTGGCTCCTACAGTCAACCATTCTAAAACATATCTTTAAAAGTTAATACACACAAAGCTACCAGACTCAATGAGGGTCAAAACTACGTTTTTGTCTAGCATATATTTGCAGGTTTTATGTTTGAGCAGTGAGACCTACATTACAAATTTATTCTTATAGATTTAACAACTCTCTTGTTAGTCCAGTTGTATACTATATACAGTTTCAACTTACTTTTTGATAATTTACTGTTTAATAGTTCAGTATAGGATAGGATATTTCTGTATGTAACACTTTCATAGCTCTTCTAGATAGTAATCTTATATATACCTATAGCTCTGTGTTAGCATCCATGTATAGATATGATATTAAATTATGCACATATAGTTTAAATCTGATCTATATAGATCATACAAAGCCAAAGGGTAATCTTCTAGTTTGATAATAGTTTATAATATATATTTTTTTGATAATTTTCACATTAGTCAAATAGAATATGAACTGCTGTAGACCTCAATGAACTTATATAAGGTATGTCCCTTGCTTAAACATATATAATTAGTTTTTCAAGATAGTGCCAAACGTCCCGCTGTCAACGGCAGAGACAGACATAGTACTACTAAGAATGTGACTTTTAATTTCCAAGAAGCTAGTGAAAATAGTTAAGCGCTGAAAGAACGGGTTAAATATTATGCAGTAATTACAAAGTGTTTTTCAAAAGTGTTTTTAAAATCAAAAGGCAGATGTTAGTTTAAAGGATTCCAAAACTTTGAATTTTTCATTATTAATAAATTATCACAAACGTATCTACAGACCTCAACTATCAAAACGTACCCACTTTGACATTAAAACGAGTGTTAGAAGCAGAATAAAATGTTATATTACATTTTGGAAAAGACGTCATCAAAGCCAAACCCCTGTATATAGTGCATTCAATGCAAAAATCAGTCTCCAATCACACTGCGATTTCATGCATATCATTATCGCATCTTACCGTCACCCAGCGCATGCGCAAAACAATACGGGCATTCGCGCATGCGCAGATTGCCGCTTCGATTCCTCACTTACCCAAATCAAGCTACTTGACGTATAGGATGATGTGTAAGAAAGATTGTGCATGCGCAGTACAGACGAAGTCGGACATCTTGATAACTCAGGTTATCGAGAATGATTTGTTCTTCAAAATTGATCTTATAACGGTGGGTTTGGAAATCAATAATTTTTTTAAGACGGTAATAATATGACACGCAAAGCCGATTACAAATATAAAAAACAAATATGGATATAGAGATTTATGCTAACTTTTTTCCATCGTTTAGTGTCCCTTTAACATCAAAAAATAGTATATAGTGAAATTGCCTGAGATATATAACAAATCAGGTGAATATTATGTTGCCAATGTAAAGAGGTAAAAAATGTGTCAAAAGTGAAACCACTCTAATAAAGTCAAAGTAACAATTTAATAAAATACAGATATAAATATATCCTCTAAAACATGTAAAACATAATAAAAGGGACGTCTCCCTTGTAACAATTATTAGCTATAAATTTGCTAAGTGACAGTGATAAAACTTCAGCTAAAATAAAGTACTTGCGCTTTAAAGATGAGCAAATAGCCTTGGCCTCAGGCTATGGAGATATCTTGACGGAATTTAAAATATGAATGCGGTATTCACACTCATTTATAGAACAAACAGAGAGCGCTTTTAGCAATAGCAGGGAGACCAAACACTGCGTGTCGTTTAGCGGGTAAGCTCACTGTTTCTGTGTTTGTGTGTAAATCCCGTCAAGATATCTCTATAGCCTGAGGCCAAGGCTATTTGCTCATCTTTAAAGCGCAAGTACTTTATTTTAGCTGAAGTTTTATCACTGTCACTTAGCAAATTTATAGCTAATAATTGTTATACGGGAGACGTCCCTTTTATTATGTTTTACATGTTTTAGAGGATATATTTATATCTGTATTTTATTAAAATGTTACTTTGACTTTATTAGAGTGGTTTCACTTTGACACATTTTTTACCTCTTTACACCATAATATTCACCTGATTTGTTATATATCTCAGGCAATTTCACTATATACTATTTTTTGATGTTAAACTAACATCTGCCTTTTGATTTTAAAAACACTTTTGAAAAACACTTTGTAATTACTGCATAATATTTAACCCGTGCTTTCAGTGCTTAACTATTTTCACTAGCTTCTTGCACACCACATTTTCTAGGAGGGGAAATCACTAGTTGAGCAGGGTTCTTATATCCTCTAAGCTCTTCTACTTTTCTTCTTTGTACTCCTTTTAATTTCCAAGGTCAGGGAGAGATAGAGAGATTGTTTTACTCATTTACCTCATGCAAGAGATCTGCTAGAGTTGCCTATATACTTAACTTTTTAATCTCCTTAGTGACTATATTTCATGGGGGGTAGTTATCAAGCCGTCTACTTTTCTGCCTTCGCCGGCCCAATACGCCCGCCTAAGCTCGCCTACCTTTGCCGCCGCGGACCTTGAATACGTTCACCTAAGTTATCAAATAAAGCTGTCAAAAAGCCGCGGGGCGATGAGCAGCGGACTGTGAGGGTTATCACTCATCCGATCTCGCTGCTCTTCGGCTTTTTCCCAGCTTTATTGCTAGCCTGTCACTAAGCACCCACACTAAACTACACTGTTCTATCCCTATACCGTGCCCCCGGAACCTCCCGCAACTCAATAAAGTTACTAACCCCTTAACCCGCTGCTCCTAGACCCTGCCGCAACTCTTATAAATGTATTAACCCCTAAACCGCCGCTCCTAGACCCTGCCGCAACTCTGATAAATGTATTAACCCCTAAACCGCCGCTCCCGGACACCGCTGCCACCTACAGTATACCTAGTAACCCCTTTCCTGCCCCCCCCCCCTATACCGTCGCCCTCTATAATAAAATTATTAACCCCTATCCTGCTGATCCCGCACCTCGCCGCAACTAAATAAATAGTTTAACCCCTAAACCGCCGCTCCCTGAACCCGCCGCAACCTATATTAAACTTATTAACCCCTAATCTGCCCCCCTACACCGTCGCCACCTATAATACATTTATTAACCCCTATCCTGCCCCCCCTACACCGTCGTCACCTATAATAAATTTATTAACCCCTATCCTGCCCCCCACTACGCCGCCGCCACTGTAATAAAAATATTAACCCCTAAACCTAAGTCTAACCCTAACCCCCCCTAACTTAAATATTAATTAAATAAATCTAAATAATATTTCTATTATTAACTAAATTAATCCTATTTAAAACTAAATACTTACCTTTAAAATAAACCCTAATATAGCTACAATATAAATAATAATTATATTGTAGCTATCTTAGGATTTATTTTTATTTTACAGGCAACTTTCAATTTATTTTAACTAGGTACAATAGCTATTAAATAGTTATTAACTATTTAATAGCTTACCTAGCTAAAATAAACTGAAATTTACCTGTAAAATAAATCCTAACCTAAGTTACAATTACACCTAACACTACACTATACTTTAATAAATTATTCCTAATTAAAACTAAATACTTACCTGTAAAATAAACCCTAAGATAGCTACAATATAAATAATAATTATATTGTAGCTATCTTAGGATTTATATTTATTTTACAGGTAACTTTGTATTTATTTTAGCTAGTTAGAATAGTCATTAAATAGTTATTAACTATTTAATAACTACCTAGCTAAAAGAAATACAAAATTACCTGTAAAATAAATCCTAACCCAAGTTACAATTAAACCTAATACTACACTATCATTAAATTAATTAAATAAACTACCTACAAATAACTACAATTAAATACAATTACATAAACTAACTAAAGTACAAAAAATAAAAAAAGCTAAGTTACAAAAAATAAAAAAATAAGTTACAAACATTTTAAAAATATTACAACAATTTTACGCTACTTACACCTAATCTAAGCCCCCTAATAAAATAACACCCCCCCCAAAAATAAAAAAAAATTGCCCTACCCTATTCTACATTAAAAAAGTTCAAAGCTCTTCTACCTTACCAGCCCTTAAAAGGGCCATTTGTGGGGGCATGTCCCAAAAAGTTCAGCTCTTTTGCCTGTAAAAGAAAAATACAACCCCCCCAACATTAAAACCCACCACCCACATACCCCTAATCTAACCCGAACCCCCCTTACAAAAACCTAACACTAATCCCCTGAAGATCATCCTACCTTGAGTCGTCTTCACTCAGCCGAGCAGCGATGGAACCGAAGTGGACATCCGGAGCGGAAGAAGTTAATCCTCCAATCGGCGCTGAAGAAATCTTCCATCCGATGAAGTCATCATCCAGGCGGCGCTGAAGAAGTCTTCGATCCAGGCGATGTCATCTTCCAAGAGTCGCTGAAGAGGTCTTCTATCCGGGCGATGTCATCTTCCAAGCCGGGTCTTGAATCTTCCTCCCGCCGGCGCGGAACATCCTTCTTCACCGACGGACTACGATGAATGAAGGCTCCTTTAAGGGACGTCATCCAAGATGGCGTCCTCTCAATTCCAATTGGCTGATAGGATTCTATCAGCCAATCGGAATTAAGGTAGGAAAAATCTGATTGGCTGATGGAATGGTCCCCAGAACTACACTCCATACTCAAGGTGAGGTCTTACCAGGGATTTATATAGTGACAGAATTAGGCTTTCCTCCCTTGCATCAATGCCTCTTTTAATATGTGACGGTATCTTATTAGCCTTAGAAGCTGCTGCCCTGCATTGTGCACCCATCTTTAACTTGCTATCTATTACTACTCCCAAATCTATTTGCTCTTCTGTTTGGCTAGTCCCATTTAAATAATAAATTGGCTGCTTATTTTTACTTTCAAAATGTAGAACTTTGCATTTTCCAGTATTAAATCTAATTTTCCCTTTACCTGCCCTTTCTTTTCATTTTTGTCAATCTTGTAAAAGCAAGTTCCTCCATCCCGACCTAATAACCTTACACAACTTTGTATCATCTGCAAATATAGAGATGTTTCTATTTAATCCTTGCTCCAAGGCATTTCTTAAAAATATCAAAAAGAACAGTGCCCAGTACTGATCCCTGGGGGACTCCACTGATTACCTTTGTCCAATCTGAGTATGATCCGTTTACTACTACTGTATCAAACGCCTTTGCAAAATTCAAGTATATTACATCAACTGATTCCCCTTTATCTATAGTTTTACTTAATTTCTCATAACATCTAATTGGATTAGTTTGACATTACCTATTTCTAATAAAATCATACCAATTTGAACTCATAATCTTGTTTACACAAATATACTCAACAATATAATATCTTATAATCCCTTCAAGTATCTCCCCCACTATTGATGTCAGACTAACTGGTCTATAGCCTCCTGGATCAGCCCTGCTTCCATTTTTAAAAAAGTGTCACCACATCAGGTTTATGCCAGTTCTGGTGTACTATGCCTGAGGATAATGAGTCTTAAAAAATTAAGAGTAGAGGTTTGACTATAATAGTGCTAAAGTCCCATTAAAACCCTTGGAAGTTTTTCATCGGGGGCTGGAGTTTTATTTACCTTAATATTTTCCAGTTTTTTTCCTGATATCCTCTAGAGATAACCCAGTTAATGATATGGACTTGTATATTCTAGTATGCTTCAAAGTATCTCCTATTGGTTCCTCTCATGTGTACACTGAAGAAAAGAAATGGGTTAGTACCTCAGCCTTCTCCCTGTTAGCTGGCTCATGATATCCTATGTCCTGAAGTACACATCGGGCTTTGCTTGCACACAAAAGTTTTAATTGCAATACGCGTTCTAACCTGCGTTCACAAAAAGATTACTTCTAGCTGTGTTTGTGCTCAAGCAGGAGTGCTAAATACCACTCAACTTGTAATTTAGCCCTCTATTGTTGGATGGTGATATGCCTGAAAACAGGCATGACTTTTCTCAGCACAGGAAAATATGTTTAAAAATTAGGCATATTTTAAAATGATCTATTTTAGATGCACTAAAGAAAAATTATAATTTAATTAAATGTCCAATTAACATTGATAATGTTTATTTTATTTAAAAATCTGCTCTTGTTTTAAATTGGTAATTTCTGGTATTGGAGGTATTGGAGAGTGCTTGTGGTCAGTGCTTACAGGCCAGCATTTCAGAGGTGAGTAGCAAAGGATACCTGCCACAAATGCTCATACTGTTAAGGACTCTAAAGTCTACACAAGGTCTTATATCCCCATCCTTCTTCTCCACAAGAAAAGTTTCCTGCTCCAGACAGAAAATAAGAAGACCTAATAAACACAATGGCCAAGTTCTCATCAATATATTCTTTTAAATGATGTAACTCAGGTCCAGACAGAGGAAAAAGTTATTCCAAAGGGTATTGAAGCACCCAGAACTAAATCAATAGGGAAGTCATATGAACATCTAAGAGTAGGTTGATCTGGCCCCTTTTTCCCAAACACATCAAAAAAGTACTGTCTTCAGTATAAATTCAAGTCTTAATATAAAACAAGATTTGTTAGGCAGTGAATAAACTACAAAACTTTTGTCTATCCCCACCAAACCTAAACCAAACCTAAGTTAAATGTCCCAATTGCTGTATACCAAGAACAGTCAAACACTAGCCTCCTCAATAGCAGATGAAGCCATAGCAGAAGAAGTGGTGGAAACCCCACAGCAGACTGCAACTGAGCCTGAAGTCCTTCTACCCTCTGTAATAAATTAAACTGTGAGGTTTGTAGTTATAGTATACAGTGAGTTTGTGCATTCAGCTGCTGTGATAAGGTGCTGATAAAATTTACTATCTCTGCTGGATACATGCTGGCTTGGTTCTTACATAAGCAAATAAGGAATTTACCATAATGGATTTCTGGCAGCAAGCTTGCATGGGATGCAAAGTATAGAGATGCCAGGAAGAGGACAAGGTAATTTCCAGGTAAGCAGACCCAAGCACCAGTATTCAGGGAGATTACCAGATAGACAGTAGCCAGGCTACATTGGTAACACCCAACACTCATACACCAAACTCTAAACAGCAGTAGCAATGGATCCTATGGGATACTTAATGACAGTGTTTTCGTTATGTTCCAAGACAATGATAATCAGCAAGCACTATGTGATTAGATAATCTCCAGTGGTGCAACACAATGGTAGGTTTGTGTAATCAATTTAATAACGTATTATTATTAGAAAAGAACGGCATCCACTAGTATATTATTCTCATAACAGATGTGATATCCATTCTATCAGCGTGTGTTTATTCAGATATGTATCCTCCTAATATCATAAAAGATCAATATTCGAACCACAATACACAGTCCCCACACCGGTATCAAAATGACTGTTTTGACAATCACAGTAAATAATTATTATTCCGGTCCTACTCACCGCAGGAAGGGCGAATTTCGATGTATGTGGTGAATGATCCTGTCCGTGTCGATTTCTCCTGGTTGTCTACACACGCTGAACACACCTGCAAATTAGCTCAGTGATTGCCTGCTATGCAGGCTGCAGTTGCTTGGAAAGAAACACAGGTCATAGGTTGCATTCGCCTCTCCTCAGCGTTTCCCTTGCGCTGATGTAATGCATAAGAATTCCAAAAGAGTTGTAGGAGGTAAATGCAGGCTGCACAACTTGGTTTAGTAAAAAATAAAAATAAGTTTTATTCAATCATTTAAAATTGTTACAAGCACAGATACAAGTGTTACCCAAACACAGGGGAAAAAAGACTGCCTTCCGACGCGTTTCCTGCTCAAACTGAGCACTTCATCAGGGATGGCAGGTGTCTCCCTTCCAAACTATTTATTGGAGTTGAACGACTTAACCCTTTGTGAACAAAATTCAAAATTTAAATGTTCAGTTTATCTTTTCAACAAATGTTGTTACTGAACAAGCGTCCAATGTCTTCAACTTCAACAAATCTCACCATTTTCTAACATAAGTGTCACACTGGTTACTAAAATATTTACATTAACTTTCAATATATTTGCAATTTACATTGGTAACACAGTTGGTTTGAGGTCTGCAGGTCTTGTGCACTTAGCAAACCCCTCTGAATTATTTTCCAAAAATTAGATGGCCATAGAATCCACAGTACTATCAGCAGCACTAAGCCTATCTGTAGTGCAGCCTGTGAATATAGCAGTGCTCACAGCTTCTTTTACACGTGACTCTTTTGGGAGTTTAATTGCTTCACAGGTTCAAACTGGAGGTGTAAAATGAGAGAAAAGAGGTTCAGTGGCACTACCTGTTGAATTAAACTGCCTACACCCTCATTATATTCATTAGCTCCTTGGCTATTAATCAGGGTGGGTGATGCTGTGTATTAATTAATCAGAACAAAAGTGTGATGGGTTAAAGACCCATCCTAGAATACACTATTAGCACTCATGATAGGCATATGTGGCATGAGATAACTAAATAAAGCATAGACACCAAATGGTTAGAGAGATCTCATAGGGTTTAATAAAATATAACTTTTATTCTTTACACATAAAAACAGAGTTAAAATGCAGGGATGTGCAAATTAAAAATCGAAAAACTCTTAGTAAGGTATTGTGATACACAAATTGTTACCTAAATGTGAAAATAACAAAAATATGAAGATAAGCTTCTTGTGGCAATACCTGAGTATTCAATACTCCACGTTCAGAATGAATGTAAACACTCTGTCAGTGGAGTACTATCAAATTTCACCACTATTAGAGATCAATTATAATCCTCTAATGGACACTATAACATAATGGCTCTATAGAGTTATATTAGTGTAATGTTATCTAGTATCATGTGGATTTAGATATATAAAAAAATCAGCATAATGAGTTCCACTAGTAGCGTGCTGACTGGTATTGATATTTGTTGGCCCAGTATCAATCTTGGCGATCTTTAATTCTTATATATTCCAGAAGTGCTCAGATATTGTTATCAGAGCCCCTTCTGAATTGTAGATAAAGTTATATGATAGTATACCATTATACAGTCAGTGTGTTTGGTACATACTTGGGTATCTCTTCACCTGCTTAACATATATTGAGTAGAATCACATAAGGTTAATGATAATTATTTAGAGTTGGTATCTGATTCATCAATTGAATTGATTTATAATTTCCAAATATTATTAGAAGCGTAATGGTTAGAACCACTTTATTGACCACCTTCAGTACAATGTTGTGGCTAGTTATTATTAGTTCTTTACTTGAAAAAACACTTCAACTAATGACAGAGGATTGGGCACCGAATGAGGGATAAAGTTAGTAGCTATTAACTAGAATACTAGGTATGGGATTGAATTAGATAGTTGGATAAGGTTTGTATATAACGTAAGTTGTAATGTGACACCCTATGTAGTGTGTCTGTAGTGCTGCTGCCTCTGTGTTTGAGATTAATGCACATTGGTTGCTGGCAGCTGCAACAAGGTTAATTTCCCACACCCGTGAGAGACTCTGATAATATGTAGTATATACAGAGTAATCACATCTAGGATGACATTTAAATAATTTACGTCATATAATCCAGCTTTAGGTTAAATAGGTACAATAATAGGCGTTAGTATCTATGTAGTAAATCCATAACAATAGGTACAAACAGAAAAGGTGTTATGAATTAATGTAGCGCAAAGTATCAGCGCCTCCATGCACCAATACCTAGATTCAATTCACTCCGTGCAATATCTGCATATGTCCAGTGTTGCATGAACTAACAGCCGATACCGGCAAATATACTTATTCACCACTAAATAGTTACCAACACAAAAATACCCTCATTACTAACTGTGGCTCAAAGGCTGTTCGAGGTTAAGGCGACCAATCTAATCCCTTGGTTATCAAGCACCATATAGCTCTAATTAATGTCTAGGTTGAATTGATCATTCACAGCTAGCTTAAACGGTTCTGAACCGCAAAAAGTAATTAAATAAGTATTCAAAAAGGAGATACCAAACCGATACCCCTACTAAGAATTTGCCCTAACAAACACAGGAGCTCCCTGACTCCTCACCAGTTCCCTAACATGTGGATCTTACTTAGATATTAGATAGAAGTGTGCAGGATCATTTTAGAACACAATGGATAGAGAAGAATATCAGAAATAATGTTTATTTACTGTCGGTTGAGGTCATCGATAGGGTTAATTCCAGTGCATGAGTACACCGTTTTACTTAATTATAGTGGGAGAAGAAATGGTTAGGGAAATTGGGATCTATGGAGTCAGGTGGTAACTTGCAGCAGGTTCATACCAGCCACCAGAAAGAAGATGGTATCATATGGGCTCCGTTCAAAAAGGTGTGGCTGATAATCAAGAAGCAATGTTTTGCAAGAGCAGGATGAGGCATTGCACAAGCAGAAACTGGCACAATGATACATTTGGGCATTGTACTGTTGCCAACTAGCAGCATGGTATATATATATATATATATATATATATATATATATATATATATATATATATATATATATATATATATATATATATATATATATATATATATATATATATATATATATAAATAAAGCTCCATGTATGAGTTTGATCACAATCACTAAAATGGTGCAACTGTGAAAACTGTTTTTGTATGACTGCATTATAACAACCTGCATAAGATGTATCCTTGTGGTAATAAAACATGTTTTGAATTTATCAGTTATAAGGAAGAGGCACTAACAGTAAATACGTATTTTGCTAAGAAAATAATTAACTATTGTTCTATTTTCATTAAGACTCAGTTCTATGTAAATATGTTAGCTATAAATGATTCAAAATAACAAAATCTTCTTTATAAAAACTGTTAACTTCACCAAAGAATGCATCAATTTTATATAAATGTATAAAGTTGTGCACATATCATTCATTTGCAGTGCTTTTAAAGTTCACAGTGAAGGTTTCACAACTTTAGATGTGTTAATTATTTAAGTATTTTATGTCCTCGCATGGCATTTCTGTGAAGTGGAAAATATTTGCAATTGGAATGCATTCAAAGAGGTGATCTGTATTGAAACTTTTAATTGTCACATCTTTATTGAATTATGCAAACAAACTAGAAGCTTCAGTGAACATCTGGCAGTCTAGCAAATACCACCCCCCCCCCCCCCAAAAAAAAAAAAAAACCACAGTTGTGCTTATAATTAGTTATACTCTACATTGTTTTGGAAACTTTTAATGATCCCTTCCAATCAACAAATAATGTATATGTGTATGTATACATATATTTTTATATATAATGCATCGGTTTGCTAACATGAATCACAATATTAAAAAAAAATCATTTTACTGTAAAGTGAGTTGTCTTATGATACACAGATGCAGTGATCATTCTAAAAGTTTAATTTCAAGGACAATGTGCAATGTGAAAAATATTGCCAATAAATCTTTATAAAACATTTTTTTTCCAGCAACTAATTCATGGACTATATAGAGTATATTCTTTATTATTATTTTTTTTAATTTTACATTATTTTTTAAAATGGAAAATGTTCTTTGGAAAATCTTAATAGCACCTTAAGTGCTTCCATACATATTTGAATGCTCCATTATTTGAGTGAATTGGCCCCTGAGCTTTTATTTATCTAAGTGCAGTGTTTTTTCCATTATTATAGAAATTATTAATCACAAATATTTCTATAGAAAGTGGAATATGTAATGTTAATGTAATATAGTGCAGTTGATAAAGAAATATTCTATTAAACTATAAAAGTGTGAAATATAACATAAATAATAAAAAAAATTACAAACAGTAATAATAGAAGAGAAACAGAGATAATCTCTCTGGATTAATATTAGCTGGACACCCTAATGAATTTATGTACCATTAATGATGAAGCATTTAATTGAGTGAATAAACCAATCATCCAAACTAATTAAACATCCACTCCTCAAAGATCTAACTCTAACTCTAATTCTAAAATAAAGATAATAACCCCTAAACCACCGTTCCCCGACATCGCCGACACTAACTAAACCTATTAACCCTTAAACCGCCATCCCGAAACATCGCCAACAGGAACTAAACCTATTAACCCCTAAACCACACCCCCCACATCGCCAACAGGAACTAAACCTATTAACCACTAAACCGCACGCCCCCCCCCCCCACATTGCTGATATGAACTAAACCTATTAACCCCTAAACCGCCCCCAAACATCGCCAACACTAACTAAACCTATTAACCCCTAAACTGCTATGCCAAAACATTGCTGACATGAACGAAACCTATTTGCCTCTAAACCACACCCCCCTCATATCAGCAACACAAACTAAACCTATTAACCCCTAAACCGCATGCCCCCCACATCGCTGACTCGAACTAAACCTATTAACCCTAAACCGCACCCCCCCACATCGCCAACACTAACTAAACCTATTAATCCCTAAACAGCTGTTCTAAAACATCGCCGACACAAACTATACCTATTTACCCCTAAACCGCACCCCCCACTAAATAAAGCTATTAAAGGGACACTCAGGTTAAATTAAATTTTCATGATTCAGATTCAGCATGTAATTTTAATCCAATTTACTTCCATTAAAAAAAATGTGCAGTCTTTTATATTTACAATTTTTGAGTCACCAGATCCTACTGAGCATGTACAAGAATTCACAGACTATACGTATATGCATTTGCGATTGGCTGATTGCTATCACATGGTACAAGGGGAGTGGAAATATACATAACTGAAATTTGTTATAAAAAAATCTACTACTCATTTGAAGTTCAGACTAAGTGCTATTGCATTGTCCTGTTATCTTGCATTTGTTGATTATGCAAATCTAATGTGTTGACTGGTCCTTTAACCCCAAACCGCTCCCCCTAACGCGCCAACACTAACTAAACCTATTAACCCCTAAACCGCTGTTCCAAAACATCACCAACACTAACTAAAGCTATTAACCCCTAAACCGCCATTCCCAAACATAGCCAATACTAAATAAACCTATTAACCCCTAAACCGCCAGCCCCCACATCGCAACAAACTAAATTAAACTATATTAACCCCTAAACCTAACACCCCCTAACTTTAAACCTAACCCTAACCACCCCTTAATTTTAACATAATTAAAATATAACTAAATTAAAGTTACAATTATTAACTAAATAATACCTTTTTAAATCTAAATACAAAGTAACTTACCTCTGAAATAAAACCTAAGCTAGCTACAATATAACTAATAGTTATAATGTAGCTAGCTTAGGTTTTATTTTTATTTCACAGGTAAATTATTTATTTTAACTTGGTAGATTAGTTAGTAAATAGTTATTAACTGTTTACTAACTACCTAGTTAAAATAAATACAAACTTACTTGTGAAATAAAAGAAAAACCTAAGCTGCCTTACTCTAAAACCTACCATTACAAACAATATAAAACCTACCATTATAAAAAATAAAAACACTAAAATTACAAAAAAAATAAAAAAAATACCATTACAAAAAATGAGAAACGGAATTATCCAAAACAATAAAAAAATATTCCTATTCTAATACCCCTTTTTTTTAAAAAAAAAAAAAAATTAAAAAAACCCAAAATAAAAAAAAATCCCTAATCTATAATAAACTACCAAGATCCCTTAAAAGGGCCTTTTGTAGGGCATTGCCCTAAAGAAATAAGCTCTTTCTCTACAAAAGAAAAACACAAAGACCCACTAACATTACAAACCCCCACCCCAACTCACAAAATAAAAATAAAGTTAAACCTAATCTACCCTTTGAAGGGAAAAGGGCATTTGTATGGGCATTGCCCTTAAAAGGGAATTCAGTTCTTTTACTGCCCATTAAAAATAAAAAATGGATATTCTAAAAAAAAAACCCACCCCAAAAAAACTTATAAAACCTAACACTAACCTCTCTTTAGGTACTCACAGTTGTTAAAGTCCTGCTTGAACGATCTTCATCCAGGCAGCTCCATCTTCATCCAGGCGGCTCCATCTTCATCCATTGCGGGACCGGCATTTTCTTCATCCCTGAGGAGGCGGAGCGGCAATGCGCGGAGGCAGAGGTCCAGGCCAAAGTCCAGGAGGAGGTCCAGGTGGAGGTCCATCGATCCGAAGTAGAGGTCCTCTTCATGTGATCATCCTCCCGCACACTGAGGATTCGAATGCAAGGTACCCCTTTTATACTGGGGGTACCATTGCATTTCTATTGGCTGAAAAATTTGAATCAGTCAATAGGAATATGAGCTGCTTAAATCCTATTAGCATTTCAAATCAGCCAATAAAATTTAAGCAGCTCTCATTCCTATTTGCTGTTCAAATCAGCCAATAGGAATGAGAGCTGCTTAAATCCTGTATGTTGCCACAGCAGGATAGTGGCAGCTCATGGTTAAAGGTCAAGGGAACATACAAGTGTGGTAAAAAAGACCTTTTCCTCAACCAAGACGTTGGAGGTTTTTGACACCAGGGGTTGCATCAGGTGTGGCAGTAGATATGTCATCTACTTGATTGAATGCACCCAGTGCAAAAAACAATATGTAGGCAGAACCACCAGGCCTGTGGGTAAGCGGATCAGGGAGCATCTCTCCTATGTTTCCCAAGAAAGGGCTGTTTCTGCTCTATCTAAACATTTCTTGGAGGTACACATGGGAGATGTTGGAACCTTCAGGTGGCGGGCTATCGAGTCAGTATCCAGACCACCAAGGGGAGGTGATTTATTTCATATCCTCTCCAGGCAAGAGATTTACTGGATACACAGGCTCGGTAGCCTGGTACCTGAGGGTTTCAATTCGGAGTTTGACATTATAAATTACTGGCATAGATAGATTTGGCTAGCATCAAATATTAGATATAACATATTCTTTTTGATATAGTCTTTTTGATATCTACCACTCTATGGGCACTATGGCATCTCTATGGGTATATATGTATAAATAAACTATCTAAAAAAACAAATTTTTAAAAAAACAACCTTAAATTAAAAACAATTTTAAATTAATTACTTATCCAATAATAAATGATTCTATTTTTATTATCTTAGGCTGGAGTATGAAGTAATGAAATGTTTATTTGACTTGATGGTTTTACAGGTCTTACTCATCTACTAATAACAATTGTGCTTTTTGTATATTAGAATTTATGAACAAGAGTTTGTATCTGATTAATTTATTATGTATTATAGATGTGTTTTGCTTTTTATATATTTTTTTCTGCATCCGTCTTGATACCTTCACTTTAACCCTGCCTATTTTAGCTTCCACTATAGCAACCATCTAGCTGGCTTCCTTCTGTTAACTATTAATTATTAATTATTAAGTATTAATTTTTATTTATAATTCTGGAAGAGGGGAAGAAAGGAAGGATAAAATAGACTGATAAACAGGAAATACATTCTTGGATGAGGTCATGTGTTTAGTTTATTTAATTAATTGTTTTATTAATTATTTAGTTTATTTGTCTATTTATTACCTTTAGAGTTAGTAGTAAAGTATAGGCCCATTGTTATCATATCTATGTATTCTTCTATTGCTATCATATTGTGTATATATATTTCTTCATTGCGCATATATATTCTGTATATTTTGTATGTATTCCTTTATATTCTCCTTTCCCGGACAGTTAAGGGTTACAAGTTGCTTTTAATTCTATCAATTCATGTTAGTTTGTTACCACTCCCATCTGGGGAGTGGTTAACAGGTATATAGGGTGTACTCCCTGCATACCTGTTACTGTCTATGACTATGGCCACACTGGGCCGAAACCGGTCAGACTTCTCTACTTGTCTCTCCTGCTGAGAGTTTTATCTACATGTTTTATCCCTGAATTTTCTCAATAAAGTTTGCCTTTTACATATGGACTGGAACCAAACTGATTTTTTTCCCACACCTGGATGTTCTTTGGATACTGTTTTGTTTCGTAGTTAATGTGGAGTACAGGGACTCCACTTCCATTCTTACGTCCTTACCGACACGGATTACAGCTGACTCGGATGATTCCAGCTGGCTTGAGAGAGGGCGTACTGCATAGAGAGAGGCTGAGTAGTGCTGTTAGTGTGTGAGCATTGGTCTGCTGTGGACTGCTGAGGTTTGAACTACAGCAAGGAACTAGATGACAACGGGGTACCGCACTGTGAGTATGCTGATTTGGGCTTGTTTGTGATTTGTGGAATTGATCTGACAAAACCCGGCTCTTAACTAAGGAGGTGTGGAAGTGTGTGGAAAGTAAGCCTGATTAACGCTACAGATGTACTCGAGCTGACAGGCTATTATTACAACTACCGTTATATGTTTACAGGATTATCCGTCATACCACACTCTCCCATTAGTTTAATAAAGGGACATTTTGTGGGCACATTGTTTGCTTATGCTGAGCACTCTTGCTCTTGGAATATCGGCTGGCATTCAAAATAACCGCTTAAAGACTTTACGTTCACAAAGCCCTATCAATACTCAAAGGAAGGTCACATGACCTGCTAGCTCTGACTGAGATTTTTTGTAAGCAAAGTAAATACGCTGTACCGCAACCTGGTTTGCCTGTTTCATAAAAATTACCTAGCATTTATATGTACATCTCAGTACTCTACACCTAACACTACATGTCGCGAGGGTGACAGCCTCTCCCAGCACACAATACTATACTGTCCTGGACTTTGTCTTGAGCAATACGGTTGCTCTTTTTACTTGCTTAAATCCTATTCGCTGATTTGAACAGCCAATAGGATTTAAGCAGTTTTTATTCCTATTGGCTGATTAAAAATTTTCAGCCAATAGAAATGCAATGGTACCCCCAGTATAAAAGAGGTACCTTAAATTTCAATCCGCAGTGTGCAGCGGACGATCGCATGAAGAGGACCTCCACATCCGATCGATGGACCTCCGTCTGGACCTCCTCCCAGACTTCGGCCTGGACCTCCGCCTCCGCGCACCGCCACTCTGCCTCCGCAGGGATGATGAAGATGCCGGTCCCGCGATGGCTAAAGATAGAGCCGCCTGGATGAAGATGCCATCAGGATGAAGATGGAGCCACCGGGATGAAGATCGTTTAAACGGGACTTCAACAACTGTGAGTGCCTAAAGAGGGGTTAGTGTTAGGTTTTTTAAGGTTTTTTGGGGTGGGTTTCTTTTTTAGATTAGGGTGGGCACTCTTAAAAGAGCTGAATGCCCTTTTCAGGGCAATGCCCATACAAATACCAATTTCAGGGCAAAGGGTAGATTAGGTTTTACTTTATTTTTATGTTATGGGTTTGGGGGTGGGTGTTTGTAATGTTAGTGGGTCTTTGTATTTTTTTGTGAGCAAAAGAGCTGATTTGTTTAGGGCAATGCCCTACAAAAGGCAATTTTAAGGGCTATTGGTAGTTTATTATAGAATAGGTTTTTTATTTTGGGGTGTTTGTTTTTAAATGGGTATTGGGATAGGAATACTTTTTATTATTTTTGATAATTTGTTTGTTATTTTGTGTAATGGGTTTTTTTTTCGTTTTGGGGTGTTTTTCTTTTTTAGAAAAGCCATTTTTTATTTTTAATGGACAGTAAATGAGCTGAATGCCCTTTTAAGGGCAATGCCCATACAAATGCCCTTTTCAGGGCAATGGGTAGATAAGGTTTAAATTTATTTTTATTTTGTGGGTTTGGGGGGGGGTTGTAATGTTTTTGTAGGGCAATGCCCTACAAAAAGGCCCTTTTAAGGGCATACAAAAGGCCCTTTTAAGGGCCCTTGGTAATTTATTATAGATTAGGGATTTTTTTTTATTTTGGGTTGGGTTTTTTTTATAGGGGTATTAGAATAACATTAATTTTTATTGTTTTGGATAATTTTTTTTGTAATGGTAGGTTTTTTTATTTTGTAATGGTAGTTTTTTTTCATTTTTGTAATGTTAGCTTTTAGTGTAAGGCAGATTAGTTTTATTTTTATTTCACACGTAAGTTTGTATTTGTTTTAACTAGGTAGTTAGTAATAGTTAACTATTTACTAACTAGTCTACCTAGTTAAAATAAATACAAACTTACCTGTCAAATAAAAATAAAACCTAAGCTAGCTAGTTATATTGTAGCTAGCTTAGGTTTTATTTCATAGCTAAGTTACTTTGTATTTAGATTTAAATAGGTTATATTTAGTTAATAATTTAAACTTTAATTTAGGTCTATTTAAATTATGTTAAAGTTAGGGGGTGTTAGCTTTAGGGTTAGGTTTAGGGGTAATATAGTTTAATTTAGGTTGTTAAGATGTGGGGACTGTTGGTTTAGGGGGTAATTAATAGATTTAGCTAGTGTTGGCGATGTGGGGGGGTGCGGTTTAGGGGTTAATAGGTTTGGTTTGTGTCGGCAATGTCGGGGGAACTGCGGTTTAGGTGTTAATAGGTTTAGTTAGTGTTGCCGATTTTTGGGAATGGCGCTTTAGGGGTTAATAGGTTTAGGTAGAGTTGACGATGTGGGGGGTGTGGTTTAGGGGTTAATAGTTTTAGTTAGTGATGATGATATCGGGGAACTGCGGTTTAGGTGTTAATAGGTTTAGTTAGTGCTGTCAATGTTTGGGAATGGCGTTTTAGGGGTTAATAGGTTTAGGTAGAGTTAGTCATGTGGGGGGTGCAGTTTAGGGGTTAATAGTTTTAGTTAGTGTTGGTGATGTTGGGGAACGGCAGTTTAGGGTTTAATACTTTATTTAGTGATTTATTTAGTGTTGGCGATATTTGGGAACTGCAGTTTAGGGGTTAATATGTTCAGGTAGTGTTGGCAATCTGGTGGGGTGCAGTTTAGGGGTTAATAGGTTTAGTTTGTGTCGACGATGTTGGCGAACTGCGGTTTCGAGGTGAATAACTTTATTTTGTTATTTAGTTAGTGTGTGGTGATGTGGGGGGCGGTGGTTTAGGGGTTAATAGGTTTAGGTAGTGTAAGTGATGTGGGGGGACAGCGATTTAGGGGTTAATAGCTTTATTTAGTGGCGGCGTGGATGGCGGCGGTTTAACATAATTTTGTTTTAGCCATTGCCGGAACATTAGTTAGAAATAACGGTTCGGTCCGTAATAAAGATTCGGTCCGACATTAATAATAATTCAGTAACGGTTTTGAATGCATCCGAAGTCAGCGGTTTCAATGCTTCGGGACTGCTTCCAAGCTGGAAAAGGAGAGTGGTGAAGTACAAGTTAATTCTCTTTTATACTCTATGGGGAAAGATGTGGAGCCAGTGTTTAATGCCTTTACATTCCAAGAAAGGGAAGAATTTGACTTTGAAATAGTTATAAACAAACTCAGTGCTCACTTTGTGCCCAAAAGAAATGTGATTCATGATAGGGCTTGTTTTCACAAACGTGCTCAGCATGTGGGAGAATCTGTGGAGTCATTTGTGTGCAGCCTGTATGAACTAGCTGAGTTTGGTGTTGCTAAAGAACAGCAAATCAGAAACAGAATAGTCATAGGAATTGCAGATGCTGAGGTCTCACTGAAGCTACAGTTGGAGGCTGAATAAACCTTAGAAGGGGCTATTAGGATTGCCCGCCAGAGGGAACTGGTGAAAAAACAAAGTGCTGATCTGAGGTCTGAGAGTATTGTGGATGAAGTGCAGCAGTTCAGGAGAGCTGCAGGTGAAAGGCACAGTGTGAGTGGTAGACCAAGGGCAACAGATAGGCTCAGAGGCGGATGGGTGCAGCAGGCTCTCTGCAAGCGGTGTTACTGTACCCATGATCAGAATGCCATATGCCCGATAAAGATAAAAGATGTAGAAAGTGTAACCGAATGGGCCATTTTGAAGTGGCATGTACAATTGAATATAGGTGGATAGTGACCAGGAGGGTCAAGAAGTGTCCTTTGTAGGGTCTGTTGTTGAACGATCTGGTTCATAAGAAGATTGGCGGGTTAGTTCAGATTCCTGGTGGCCGCATCGATTGTGCGGGGAAATTTCTTGCCAGCTGCAAGTACAAACAGAGGAAATTCACCATGTGGGTACATGTAATTAGAGGTCAGTGTGTTAATAACCTATTGAGCAGGAAAGCAGCCTGTGGTTTGGGCCTTGTCACCAGAGTGAATGAGATTTCGGTAGACATGTTTGGTGAATTGGGCCTACTGAATTGCAACCCAGTCTGAATATAACTTAAAAGTGATGAAATCCCATACAGCATTACCACTCCTCGTAGAATTCCATTCCCGTTCATGCCTCAAGTGGAGAAGAAACTTCTGTGTATGAAGAATATGGGAATTATTGAAGAGGTTGTTGAAGCAACTGACTGGTGTGCCTCCATTGTGCCTGTTGCGAAGAAAAACGTGAAGGTATGCATCAGCGTATATTTGAAAAAGCTGAATGAGGCAGTGAAGAGAGAGATATGTGCTGCTGATGCTTGAAGACATAGCCCCGATAACTGGCTGGGGTGAAGTTCTTCTCTACACTGGATGCTTCCAGTGGCTTCTGGCAGATACACAGTGCAGCAAACTGACTACCTTCATTACACAGGTAGGTCGGTTTTGCTTCTGCAGACTTCCCTTTGGGATATCATCTGCTCCTGAAATCTTTCAAAGAGAGATGAGTTTCCTCCTAAGGGACCACGAGGGCACGGCAGTCATCATGGATGACGTTTTAGTGTATGGGTCTACATTGGAAGAACATGATCAGTGATTAAGCTGTGTGCTGTAGACCATTAGAGTGTCCAGGCTGAAATTAAATAAAGAGAAATTACATTTTAGAAAATCTGAGTTTTTTCACTTTGGGCATATCATCAATGGAGATGGCATCAAGCCGGACCCTGATAAAATCCTTGCTATTGAACAAATGAAAAGTCGTCCTGATGTACACGAGCTGAGACAAATATTGGGCCTTTTGAATTATGTGGGCAGGTATCCACAGTACTACACCATATCACAGAATTGTTGAAGAAAGATGTCACCTGGGTCTGGGGTCCTCCACATGAAGAAGCTTTTGTACAGGTCAAGTCCTTGCTGGGGTCTGCCCCAGTGGTAGGGTTCTACAACCCTTCTAAAAAGACTGTGGTTAGTGCTGCCCTCCTGCAGCTGAATGAGAACAAACTACAGCCCATCGCCTACTGTTCTTGTACACTGATGGCTGCTGAGTTGAAATATGCTCAAATTGAGAAAGAGTGCCTGGCTGCAGTTTGGGCCTGTGAGCGTTCCAGCATTACCTAGTGGGTTTAGAGAAATTTAGTCTGAAGACTGACCATAAACTGCTAGTCCCTCTAATCAAGTTCTATGATATTGACAAAACACCCCTAAGATGCCAGAGACTTCTGATGAAGCTGCTCATGTTCAATCTTCAGGCAGTGCATGTGCGGGGGAAACAACTTGTAGTGGCAGATACATTTTCTAGGCACCCGCTGGCAGCTGCTGAAGAATCTTCAATAGAATCAGATGTGAAGATGTATGTGGATTCAAATCCATTTAGTCAGGAAAGCTAGAGCAAATAAGAAAGGAGACACATTTAGATACAGATCTTCAAGAAGTTATTAAGTACATTAAAGAAGGTTGGCTCGAGAGCCGGGCAGCCTGGATGTCTTTAAGTTCTTACCAGTCAGAGCGGTTGCAGCTCATGAAGTTGGATAGGTTAGTGCTGTTCCAATACCGCATTGTCATTCCTGTTAGCATTCGGCAGGAGATGTTAATCAGGATTCATGATGGCCACTTGGGAATTACAAAGTGCAGATAAATGTCAACTATGGCGGTATGGTGGCCTGGGATCAGTTCAGACATTGCAAGCCACATGTCAAAATGTGCCTTTTGCCGGGAATGCCAGCCTACTCAGAAAAAGGAGCTCTTGATTTCTACCCCGCTGCCTGCAGGCCCATGGCAGAAAATAGCTTCAGATTTGCGCAAACTGCATGGGAAAAAGTACCTAGTTGTGATTGACTACTATTCCAGAAATTTGGAGATTGCACCCTTGAATGAGATCACCAGTCAAGCCGTTATCACTTGTCTCAAGAGTTTGTTCGCCCGGTGGAGCATACCAATGGAGTTAGTGAGTGATAACGGAATGCAGTTTGCTTCCATGGAGTTAAGTGTGAATATGATTTTATCCATTCAACATCAAGTCCATATTACGCACAGGTCAATGGAATGGCTGAAAGGGCAGTTCAAACAACAAAGTTCATTTTGAAGCAATCTTAGCTGTATCTAGCTCTCTTGGCCTATAGGGCAACTCCCATCCAAGCCACAGGCTTAGCCCGGCACAGTTGATGCTAGGACGACAGATCTGCACTACACTACCCTCTGTGGGTGTTTTCCAGCCAGCCCGCTCTGTTTCTCAGGATGAGGTCCTTAGGCGGGATGAAGAGGTAAAAAGGGGCTAAAATATCTTCTATGCCAGAAAACACTCTGGGAGGCCCTTACAGGAGCTGAATGTGGACCAAAATGTCAGCGTTAAGCTGGATGATGAGAAGAAATGGAAAATGCCTGCTACGGTAATAGGACGCTCTCCAGAACCAAGGTCTTATGTAGTCCTTACTGAAGGAGGGACAGTCACACGTCAAAATAGAAGACATCTTCAGCCAGTACCTGAGAGTTTGGGACTGGATGCCTCAGAGCCACAGCCGCTGGGATAACCTGTTTAAAACAGATACCTTCCCCTCAGCAAGACCACAGCGGGTATACTTCTTTGCTTCCATGTAGAGGACAGTTCATGTAAAATGACGTCAAGTGGGAGAGTTGTGAAACTTCCAGCCCTCTACCGGGATTAGTACTGTAGTTAGAGCAGTGACCAGAAGAATGGGCAGAATAATCCCATGGTCACTGTGCACTAGGGTAGTCTACCCCGATGTTCAAGTCAGGATTGTATTTCTTGTTGTTCATATATATTCTCTTTAACTTATTTATTGTACACTAAACAAAACTATTTTTGTATGCTTCTTAGTTACTTCAAGTTATTTCTGCTAAAGGTGGTTCTACAAGCAATTGAATCCTAAGGTGTACTAAGTTTTTCACACCTGACTTTTCCCTTTAGGTTTTATTTTAGGTAAATCATGACACACAGTGCAATATGTAATGTTTGTTCATCTGAGGTTGTATTTACCTAATTTTAAAACCTGCTAAGGACCAGATGATTGTTTTTAGGTCCTGATACGTAAAACCAAAGAATCCAAAGAGGTTGTACTTTATTTTTCACATGACTGTATATATATATATACAGGGAGTGCAGAATTATTAGGCAAGTTGTATTTTTGAGGATTAATTTTATTATTGAACAACAACCATGTTCTCAATGAACTTAAAAAACTCATTAATATCAAAGCTGAATAGTTTTGGAAGTAGTTTTTAGTTTGTTTTTAGTTATAGCTATTTTAGGGGGATATCTGTGTGTGCAGGTGACTATTACTGTGCATAATTATTAGGCAACTTAACAAAAAACAAATATATACCCATTTCAATTATTTATTTTTACCAGTGAAACCAATATAACATCTCAACATTCACAAATATACATTTCTGACATTCAAAAACAAAACAAAAACAAATCAGTGACCAATATAGCCACCTTTCTTTGCAAGGACACTCAAAAGCCTGCCATCCATGGATTCTGTCAGTGTTTTGATCTGTTCACCATCAACATTGCGTGCAGCAGCAACCACAGCCTCCCAGACACTGTTCAGAGAGGTGTACTGTTTTCCCTCCTTGTAAATCTCACATTTGATGATGGACCACAGGTTCTCAATGGGATTCAGATCAGGTGAACAAGGAGGCCATGTCATTAGATTTTCTTCTTTTATACCCTTTCTTGCCAGCCATGCTGTGGAGTACTTGGACGCGTGTGATGGAGCATTGTCCTGCATGAAAATCATGTTTTTCTTGAAGGATGCAGACTTCTTCCTGTACCACTGCTTGAAGAAGGTGTCTTCCAGAAACTGGCAGTAGGACTGGGAGTTGAGCTTGACTCCATCCTCAACCCGAAAAGGCCCCACAAGCTCATCTTTGATGATACCAGCCCAAACCAGTACTCCACCTCCACCTTGCTGGCATCTGAGTCGGACTGGACCTCTCTGCCCTTTACCAATCCAGCCACGGGCCCATCCATCTGGCCCATCAAGACTCACTCTCATTTCATCAGTCCATAAAACCTTAGAAAAATCAGTCTTGAGATATTTCTTGGCCCAGTCTTGACGTTTCAGCTTGTGTGTCTTGTTCAGTGGTGGTCTGCTTTCAGCCTTTCTTACCTTGGCCATGTCTCTGAGTATTGCACACCTTGTGCTTTTGGGCACTCCAGTGATGTTGCAGCTCTGAAATATGGCCAAACTGGTGGCAAGTGGCATCTTGGCAGCTGCACGCTTGACTTTTCTCAGTTCATGGGCAGTTATTTTGCGCCTTGGTTTTTCCACACGCTTCTTGCGACCCTGTTGACTATTTTGAATGAAACGCTTGATTGTTCGATGATCACGCTTCAGAAGCTTTGCAATTTTAAGAGTGCTACATCCCTCTGCAAGATATCTCACTATTTTTGACTTTTATGAGCCTGTCAAGTCCTTCTTTTGACCCATTTTGCCAAAGGAAAGGAAGTTGCCTAATAATTATGCACACCTAATATAGGGTGTTGATGTCATTAGACCACACCCCTTCTCATTACAGAGATGCACATCACCTAATATGCTTAATTGGTAGTAGGCTTTTGAGCCTATACAGCTTGGAGTAAGGCAACATGCATAAAGAGGATGATGTGGTCAAAATACTAATTTGCCTAATAATTCTGCACTCACTGTATATATATTTATAATGTTATTTTAAATTAATTATACAAATATCCCCTATAAAAAAACTTTTTTATATGTTTGTAGATTATTCTTTGACAAGAATCCTAGATTATTTTAATCTCTTTTAGAAATGTTTTATAATAATGACTGTTCTTCACTTTTATTTTAAATTTACATCATATAATAAATTAAATGTAAAGCCCTTTCTGATAAAAGATAAGCTAAACTTTTTGGGTCAGGTAAGACCAAAATTTAAAAAACTTTTATTAAAAAAAGCAAAAACTACCAAACATTCAAAGTATGTTTATGTTTCTTTTTACTCCATTTAAAGAAGGGTAAAATTGTTTGACTTAAAGTTAGATTCTGGTCAAAATTTAAATGAATTACATCTTTGAATAAAAACAAATTTGCAATATATATGTATTAGCAAAAATATATATGTGTTAGCAAAAATGCTTGTAGTAAAAGTTAATACAATTTAAGGGCAAGATTACATATGTGGCGTCGCCCGCAAAAGCCAGTGACGTCGGTTTTTAATCCGGTTTTGCTATCACATATACGACGCCACATATAAATGTGGTGCGTATATTTTACCAGTCGCCCGCTATTTTTACTCCCATAAACTAACATAGAACCGCGTCGCAAGTTGGTATCACATTTTCACCTCGCCACACATAGGCAAGTGCAGCAAGCCTTGCACTAAAAATGTGAGCACCGTAACTCCCTGAAAATAATAACTAACACCTAACACATGTGCAATATCTATCTACCTGTCAACCGCCAACCCCCACCGCAATAACTAATAAAGTATATTAACCCCTAATCTGCCAAACCCCACATTGCAAAACATCTAATTAACCTATTAACCCCTAATCCTCCAACCCCCACAATGCTACATACCTAATAATCTGATAAACCCCTAAACCGCCATCACCCCACAACGCAATATACCTTAATACACTATTAACCCCTAATCCACCATTCACCCACATTGCAAAATACCTATTAAAACTATTAACACCTAAACCACCATTCCCCACCAATGAAATAAACTTAATTAACCTATTAACTCCTAATCCGCCAACCCCCACAACGCAAATAACTTATTAAATTACTAAGACCCCTAACCTAACACCCCGTAAATTAACCCCAATTACATGAAATTAAAAAATACTAATTTACAATTAAAATAAAAAAAAGCTAACATTACTTTAAAAATAAAAAATACTAAGATTAAATTAATCTATAATTACAAAAAATTAAAAAGTCTAACATTACAGAAAATAATAAACCAAATTATAAAATAAAAAAAAAAAACTAATCCCTATGAAAATAAAAATAAAAACACCCCCTAATCTATTCTAAACTACCAATAGCCCTTAAAAGGGCCTTTTGTAGGGCATTTCCCTAAGTTAAACAGCTCTTTTACCTCTAAAAAATACTAAGTCCCCCCCTAACAGTAAAACCTCCCACACACTAAACCCCCCAAAATAAAAAAACCTAACACTAAAAAAACCTAAACTACCCATTGCCTCTAAAGGGGCATTTGTATGGGCATTGCCCTTAAAAGGGCATACATCTCTTTTACAGCCCTTAAAAGGGCATTAAGCTCTTTAACAAGTGCCCATGAAATACCTTATCTAAAAAAAAATAAGCCTAAATCTAACCCCCAAATAGGTACTCATGGTTCCTGAAGTCCGGCAGTAAATTTTTCTTCCAAGAGGCCATCTTCTTCCAAGCGGGGACCTCTTCTTTCTTCATCCAGGGCCAAGCCTACGCAGAGTGGAGATGACTGCGGACCAGTACCGGCGACCGTGGAGCCATGGAGCGTGGAGGATCCTGTTCGATTTCCGCTGTACATTGACTATTGAATGCAAGGTACCCATTTAAATATGGGGTACCTTGCATTCCTATTGGCTAAAAAAATCAAATCAGCCAATAGGATGGCAGCTGCTCAAATCCTATTGGCTGATTTGAATTAGCCAATAGGATTTCAGTAGCTCAAATTCTAGTAGCTCAAATCCTACTAGGGCAGTAAAAGAGCTGAATGCCCTTTTAAGGACAATGCCCATGCATATGCCCCTTTAGGGTCAATGGGTAGTTTAGGTTTATTTAGTATTAGTTTTTTTTATTTTACGGGGTGTGGTTGGTGAGGTATTTTACTGTTGGGGGGGGACTTAGTATTTTTTAGAGGTAAAAGAGCTGTTTAACGTAGGGCAATGCCATACAAAAGGCCCTTTTAAGGGCTATTGGTAGTTTAGATTAGATTAGATTAGGGGCGTTTTTATTTTGGGGCTTTTTTATATTCATAGGGATTAGGTTTAATTTTTTAATTTTTGCTATTTTGGTTTATTATTTCTGTAATTTTAGACTTTTTTATTTTTTGTAATTTTAGATTACTTTAAACTTATTTTTTTATTTTTAAAGTAATGCTAGGTTTTTTATTTTAATTATAATTTAGTATTTTTTAATTTTAGGTAATTGGGGTAAATTTAGGGGGTGTTAGGTTAGGGGGCTTAGTAATTTAATTAGTTATTTGCATTGTGGGGGTTGGCAGTTAAAGGGTTAATAGATTTATTAGTTTATTGCTTTGTGGGGGGTGGGCGGTTTAGGGGTTAATAGATTTATTAGGTTTATTGCATTGTGGGGGGGTTGGCGGTTTAAGGGTTGATAGATTTATTAGGTTTATTGCATTGTGGGGGTTTGCTCGGATTAGGGGTTAGTATGTTTATAAGATACTTTGCAATGTGGGGGTTGGCAGATTAGAGGTTAATAGGTAGATTGCGATGTGGGTGAATGGCGGATTAGGGGTTTATAGTTTAAATAGTTTGATTGCAATATGGGGGGTTGGTGGATTAGGGGTTAATACATTTATTATTAGTTCCGATATGGGGTGATGGCGGATATCGGAGTTTTATGTGTCGGCTTTATTTTTATGAGGCAGGTTAGACTTTTACAGGAGATTTGACATATTTTTTTTATTTTCTTAGGCGCCGGCAGTTTCTAAAGTGCCGTAAGTAACTGGCAACTCCAGACATGTGTATTTACGCACATTTCTGGACATCACTAATTTATCTGACTTACAGCAGTTTATGAACTGCCGGCAGGGTGTATGTGATTCCCCAATGTGCGAGGGAAGATTATGGGTGATGCGGGTTTCAGCAGTTACGCTGAAGCATTTTTTGCTGCACATGCATTTAAAGCATAGCTAAATATTCTCACTGCACCAGCATTTTAAATACTGCAGCTGCTCAGAGTGCCAGTGAGTTTTGTATCATGTCAACAATTAACAAATTGAGTCATTACCAGATGGTACAAGCACCTTAGTTCCTCTGAGCAAGTACTGTGTTTAAAATGCTGGTGCACAGTGCATACTTAAAAACACATTTGACAGCTATATGTTTTATTAGAAATATTTTTGTTAATAGATGTATATTACAAAAATTTGTTCAAAACTGGAATGCATCCATGTGGATTCCAATTTTGGCTTGAATGTCCATTTCATCTGTTTTAGCAATATTTGATGCCCCTTGAACAAGTCATCATTTGGCATATATGCAATTCAATTAGGGTTGCCACCTCGGCCATGTTTTCCTGGACACTTATGAGTTACACATGCTGCAGGGTAGGCAGGGAGGAACATGAATAATGCTGTCCAGGATCACTATTTTTTTGCTTTCCAGTAGCCTAATGCATGTTTCCCTCTGAACACCCTGCAGCATGTGTAACTCATAAGTGTCCAGGAAAACATAGCCGAGGTGGCAACCCTAAATTCAGTAGTCTAAACATCACAGCTCATACATTGTGTTATATTAAGTGATTTTTATATAAAAAAATTGGCATCTTAAGAGCATTATTGATAGAGTGTATCCTTAAATTCCTGTTAATATGGTATAAATCTAGAAAATATTTTTTTCAATTATTTGCTTCAGTGAATATATTTCCAAGAGTGAGATTTTTGTGTCCAGTTCATTATATTTAGAGTGCATTAAAGGCATAATATAATAGGGTCAAAATGTATTTTACTTTGCAATGTTCTAAGATAATTGAATGTCCTATAAAAGGTAATGGAAAATGCATACTGAAAAAAGAATTATAACTGCAAGTAGTTTAGAATCTTTCCAGGAAGCTTAGCATTGAATGAAATATTAGCATTTAAACTTCATTGCCTTAAACTGGACCAAAGTGAGCTTATGCCTATAAGATCCAAACATATTAATCAGTTTCTATACTCAGAGCCTTGCAAATCTCTGCAGCCTTTGTTAGCTGAAAATCAGAGTGAAGCACAATAATCAACTCCCCCTGTGAACAGTTGAAATCTGCTAACCTTTTTGATATATGTAAACCATCATCATGGCTCATTTTGGTTTAAATTCTTTATGTAAGATATGAATAAAGTTTAGAACTTTTTATAACTGAGTAAGGTGGTACAGTCGTTTTTCAAGTTAGCGTTGCATGAAGAATTTTTATGGAGAAGACAGAATTTAAGTTTTAAATTGAGAAATGAAAAGAGGACTTTTTATTTTAATTTTATTTTAAAATAGGTAGCATTATTGTGAAAACATATTTCAGTTAATATGGTGCTTAAAGTGTGTTGATATTTACTAAAACAAAACAAACAGGTTTCTGAGTAAAACAATAAAACAATTCACACAGTTGAATGAAAATAGATAAATGCAGTTTTAATAAAATACACATTTTTTTTTTTTTTTTTTTACTCAGGTGTAATCACAAATCAAACACATGGGGTCTACTAGTTAAAATAAGGTAGAAAAATCTGATCGGCTGATTGAATCAGCCAATCAGATTCAAGTTCAATCCGATTGGCTGAACCAATCAGCCAATCAGATTGAACTTGAATCTGATTGGCTGATTCAATCAGCCAATCAGATTTTTCTACCTTAATTCCGATTGGCTAATAGAATCCTATCAGCCAATCGGAATTCGACGGACGCCATCTTGGATGACGTCATTTAAAGGAACCTCATTCGTCGGGAAGTCGTCGTGCCGGAAGGATGCTCTGCGGCGGAGGAGCGAAGTAAGAAGATTGAAGATGCCGATTTGCTTG